>NC_133106.1:12446830-12746830 GCF_022965805.1 Primulina eburnea | reverse complement strand
AATGGTTGTCGAATCGGTCGGGATATATGAGTTGAAGGGACCGTACTGTACGCTAACCATAATTGAATGGTTCTTGCAGGCACTATCATTTGATACCTAGGGAATCTTGTAAGCGATGTTGCTAGGCGTTTAACATGATTCGTTGGGTGCTATCAGACTTGAGTTCTGACGTTCTTGTTATCAAGGAGTTGATAAGTAAGAATGGAGCAATTGGGGTATGCTCATATAAGGACATGTTTAGTCCGAATCACATGGAGATGTGAACCCACGGCTAGCTGTATCAATGAACCATTGAGGGCCACTCAAGTGCTGGCTTTCTAGATCCCGTTGAGAAGTAAAATTAGTTCAATATGTTGAACGACTTATAAATGAGTTTATAAGTGTACAAAAAAAAAAAAATAGAAGTATGACTTCTATGAGAGAAATGTAAATTTTAATTTATGGAAGTGTTCCTAAATTAAAATTTGGCCAAGTGAATAATGTATTTGAAAATTGTGATTTTCATAAACATTATTATGGACTAAATTAAATTAATTCAAGTGTTGAATTAATTAAACACTAGTGGACCTAGTAGAGTCCAAATAATTAAATTAATTCAAGTGTTGAATTGATTAAATTATATTGAGTCTTGTAGAGCTCAATTTAAATTAATTATTTAACTAGTGGGACTTGGGTAAATTCAAGTAATGTTTAATTAGTCTCAAATATGTTTGAGATAATTAAATTTAGTCCATGTTTTTTTATTTTGATAATAAACCATATAATATGCATGCATGGGAGGTGAAGGGTTGGAGACAACTTTTGCAACTATCAAGGCTTGGCATGCTACTTTTGTCTCTACTTTTTGCAAGTCCAAGACAAGTCTCCCTTTCCCCCCATTCTAGCACACAATGGCCGAAAATTCTCATAACAATTCTCTCAAGTTTTTTTTCTCTCAATTTTTCTCTTCAAGTGTTGAGGAAGAAAAAATACTTCTCCTTGAAAAATCCTTTTATTTTTCTAGTGCAAAATAAAAGGGGTTCTAGTTTGCTAGTGGTGGGCCTAATTTTGAAGGAAAGATTCAAGAACAAGGTGAAGCTTGTAGATTATCTTGCCATCAAGAGCTTAGTTGTATATCAACTAAGTTGGAGCCATCATCAACCTCAAGAGGTTGATAGGTAACTATTTCTAAACACACTATGAATGTCATTTTTGTGTTTTATTGTATTTTCTACACAAATCTTGAGGTGGCCGAAATTTATATGCTAAAATCAAAAATTTTTGTGCTTCCGTTGCGTTTCCGGCCACCGTAACCGGTCCGCTTAAAAGTGGTATCCGAGCTATGGTTACGTTTTTGTGTAGCAAATACAAGATATTATGTTGAGATCGATTTCTAACCACATGAGTGTATTTTTGCAACAAAGTACCAAGGCCTTTTTGGGGAAATTTCGGGCAGCATGTTGCTGCCCGTGTCGGGCAGCTCGGGCTGCCCGAGGGGCTGCCCGTTTCGGGCAGCAAGGGCAGCCCCTCGCCCCTCATTTAAAAATAAAAAAAAAAAATTTTGTTGCCGGAATCCGGCGACGGAGCTCCGGCGATGGCGATGACGACTAGGGTTTTCCAAAAGTGTTTTGGATTATCAAAGTGTCATGGGCTTTGAGTTGTTGGGCCATTAGATGGCTAACATGTTTGTGATTTTAAATGGGCCAAAACGGTTTTTGGTGAAAAATAATTTTTAGTGCCCTTAAGTTTAAAATTACAAAAGTTGCAAATATTTTCTCATGAAATAAATATTTTAAGTTGGACTTTAAATATTTATAGTAAATGGTGATTTACAAGAAATTCGGTTATAAATAAATTAATTTGAAAGTAGACAAAGGTGTTTGTATACTTTGTTAACTTAGTTTATAATCGTGGCGGTTAGTGATTGGATCAAGATATATAATATTGGATCAATTAATTATTGTGATAATTAATTGATGGTGTATGATATGTGATATTATGCATGAAGGATGATCAAAAGCCCAAGCCCAATTTGCTAGGTGTATGCTAGGATATTTTGTGTTGAATGATTGTAATAATTATCAATTCATAAAGAGGGCTTGGTTTATGGCCCGTTCCCACCCCATGAGATGTATCCCTATTTGCCATGGATATTTATTTGTAAATATTAGTATAGTGGATGATCAAGATTGGAAGATGGTGGCCATGATGATTATGAAGATCGAAGACATGTAAATATTGGAAGCTTATGTAATAGTTGCATTTACATCCCGTGCATTTCCCTAGGATTGGACCTAGGCCCGTGTTTAGCTCACACGGTCCGTTAGTATTGGGGCGATTGATCATCCTTGTTTGTTTACTGTTTATAATATATGCATGATATGTTATAAATAATGAGTATGTGCGTTATTATTATGATAATAACAAAGTTGCATGAATCCGGCAAACATACGATCAAACATGGCGAGCTTTTAAATAAAATTAATGATGAGACCTTTTCAAAATTAAAAACCCTCATTTTGAATAAGATTCAAAATTAATATCAAGCCCGAAAAGAGGAATTATAAATTTTGTTTATAATTTCCTTGTCTTCCATCGAAAATGGGTGCATGATGAACGCTACCCGTACTTGGGGCTCGGCTCATATTATTGGGGGAGCTTTGGGTGCCGGAAAGCTGTGACATCCATTGACATGGTGATGTGAACTACGTGGAACTCCCATGATTTCGGCTCATATTATTGGGGGAACTCATGGCGACCGTCCATTAAGGTTCAACATCGATGGGTAAGGCTTGACACGTGAAGATGAACGACGTCATATTATTGGGTCCTAATCAAACGTGAGACAAAAGTTTACGTAGAGGGTTGCATTGTGATGCAATTGGAAACTACATTTTAGGAATTGTGATTGGCTGATATTATTCGGGATCATAATTCGCTAATTGGACCTTACGTACCTACTGAGGAAAGGAGTTTCCCGTTTTCACTAGAGGGTAGTGAAAGATGTCAAAACAGTGGGAGCAAATATTTATGAAGTAAAAGTCCATACTTTATATCTTACTAAATATTTTAAAATAGTCATTAACATTTATCTGTTTACTTTTCAGTACTATTTGACAATGTCTTCAATTCGTAATCCGCTTTCTGCCATACTCGAAAAACATGTGTTAACCGGACCTAACTACCTCACTTGGCTAAGAAATCTGAAAATTGTCTTGAACTCGGAAAAGATTTCATATACACTAAATGAGTCGCCCCCTGATAAGGCTCCGACTGACTGAACTCCTGAGGAATTGCAGACCTACAAGGATTGGTGTGACCATGACTTGAAGGCCAAGTGTTATATGCAGGCTTCTATGAATGATGAGCTGCAGAGGCGTTTTGAGGGTGCTAAGAGTGCTGCTGACATTCATTTGCACCTCAAGGAGCTCTTTGGTGAGCAGACTCGGCCTCTTAGGCATGCTACCGTCAAGGAGCTAATCACTTTGCGCATGCGAGATGGGGCCTCGGTCCATGAGCATGGCCTAAAGTTGATTGGACTCGTGGACAAGCTTGTTGGCATGGATTTGATGTTGCCTTCGGAGTTGACCACCGACGTGTTGCTGTTATCGCTGCCTAGCTCGTTTGATCCTTTTGTGGTGAATTTCAATATGAACAAGATGGAACCGACCCTTGAGGAGTTGGTGAACATGCTTGTGACTTTTGAGTCCACCATCAAGAAAGAGAAGTCGGTTCTTTATGTGGGTTCTTCATCTGGTACGAAGACCGATCCACGTGGGAAGAGGAAGAAGCGTTCTTTCCAACGTCCCAAGAAGAACGTGCCCTTGAAGAGGCAAGCTCCGAGCCCCGTTGTGGTAGCTACACCAGATAAAGCTAACAAGACTGTTGATGTTTGTCATCACTGCAAGAAACCTGGACATTGGAGGCGTAATTGCAAGGAATATCTTGCCCAGAAGGGTTCTGGAAAGGGTATGTTCTATATTGAAGTAAACATTTCAATTAACTCTACTTCTTGGGTATTGGATACCGGCTGTGGCTCACATCTCTGTAATGATTTGCAGGTGATGGGAAGAAGTAGGAGGCTCCGGGAAGGTGAGACCTTCTTGAGGATGGGCAATGGAGCAAGAGTTGCTGCCAAGGCTGTTGGAGATGTTTACTTGCATTTGAACAATGATTTTAAGTTTGTTTTGAGAGATGTTTTGTTTGTACCAGATTTGGTGAAAACATTATTTCCATTTCTATGTTGGACAAAGATGGATTTTCTTGTTTATTTAGCAAAGGTGTTTGCAACATTTACAAGAACGAATGTTTAATTGGTACCGGAGAACTTGAAAACGATCTCTACACCTTAAAATTGAAAGATATCCCACTTAACAATGTCCAAGCTGAAACAACAACAAACAAGCGCAAACAAGATACTCTATCGGCACAATTATGGCATGCTCGATTAGGACATATTTCCCTAAGAAGGATGAACAAGCTAGTGGGAGTGGGCATGTTTGATATGTCCGATATTAATGCTCTCACGACTTGTGAATCCTGTCTGAAAGGAAAGATGACCAAGATTCCCTTTAAGGGCCATGTGGAGCGAGCCAAAGGGTTATTGGATTTGATCCATACCGACGTGTGCGGTCTGCTTAGCATCACTACTAAGCATGGACATGCCTACTTCATCACCTTTACCGATGACTTTTCGAGGTATGGGTATGTGTATTTGATGAAATACAAGTCTGAAGCCTTTGAAAGGTTCAAAGAATTCAGAAGTGAAGTAGAGAAGCAATTGGGACGAAGCATCAAGGCACTTCGATCGGATCGAGGTGGTGAGTACTTGAGTGCCGAGTTCCAAGAGTATCTTAGGGAGAATGGGATTCTCTCGCAGTGGACTCCGCCCGCTACACCGCAGTTGAATGGTGTTTCGGAGCGTCGTAACCGGACTTTGATGGACATGGTTCGGTCTATGATGGGGTTCACGGAGTTGCCGCCATCATTTTGGGGATATGCGCTTGAGACAGCGGCACTGTTGTTGAACAATGTCCATTCAAAAGCAGTTGACAAGACTCCATATGAGATATGGATGGGAAAGCCACCCAAATATTCTTATCTTAGAATATGGGGGTGCCCTGCTTATGTGAAGCAGGTAGTGGGAGATAAATTGGATAGTCGATCCATTTTATGTTACTTTGTGGGATATCCAAAGAATTCGGTTGGATACTACTTCTATCATCCCCAAGAAACAAAAGTGTTTGTTTCTAGGAATGCAACCTTTTTGGAAAAGGAATTTCTATTGGATAGAAAAGGGGAGATGATAGAACTCGAAGAAGTTCGAGAGACACCCACAATTATAGAACCCACACCCGAAGAGCCAAGAGAGGAGATACAAGCTCCTAGAAGATCCGAGAGAGTCTCGAGACCACCTATGAGGTATGGTCTGCTTCTTGAAGAGGACCATGATGAGCCTAACCTAGGATGTGATCCAAGGACCTTCAAGGAAGCATTATCTGATGCCGATTCATCCAAGTGGCTTGAAGCAATGGAATCTGAGATGAATTCCATGCATTCGAACCAAGTGTGCAATCTCGTGGATCCACCTGAGGGAATTGTTCCCATAGGGTGCAAATGGATTTACAAGAGGAAACTTGGGGCGGATGGGAAGGTATTGACCTTCAAGGCGCGATTGGTGGCAAAAGGATATACTCAAAGACAAGGAGTTGACTTTGAAGAAACCTTTTCTCCAGTCGCAATGTTCAAGTCCATAAGGATTTTGCTAGCCATAGCTGCATGGTATGACTATGAGATATGGCAGATGGATGTTAAGACAGCCTTTCTTAATGGGGATATTAAGGAAGAGATTTACATGTCTCAACCCGAAGGGTTTACATCTATCGGAAGTGAGCATATGGTATGCAAACTTCAAAGATCTATTTATGGTCTAAAGCAAGCATCTAGGAGTTGGAACCTTAGATTCGATAGTACAATCAAAGAGTTTGATTTTACTAAGAATCCTGAGGAACCCTCTGTGTATAAGAAGGTCAGTGGGAGTGCTGTGACATTCTTGGTGTTGTATGTTGATGACATTCTACTCATTGGGAATGATGTAGGAATGTTGCAATCAACTAAGATATGGTTAGCAAGCAAGTTCTCAATGCAAGACTTGGGTGAAGCATCTTTTGTATTGGGAATACATATCTATAGAGATAGATCAAAAAGATTGCTTGGTCTCACCCATTCCACATACATTGATACCATCCTGAAGCGGTTCTGGATGGATGAGTCCAAGAGAGGACATCTACCAATGTGTCATGGCGTGTCCCTATCCAAGTCCATGTCTCCCAAGACTGATGAAGAGATAGTGGCGATGACACGCATTCCATATGCATCTGCAATTGGTAGCATCATGTATGGGATGATATCTACACGTCCTGACGTGGCCTTCGCACTAAGTGTAGTGAGTAGATATCAATCGAACCCTGGTCTTCCACATTGGAAAGCTGTGAAAGACATACTCAAGTACTTGAGGAGGACCAATAAATTGTTCTTGGTCTATGGGGGTGGAGAACTAAAATTGGAAGGCTATACCGACTCTAGCTTCCAAAGCGATATTGATGACTCAAAGTCAACCTCTGGATTCATATTCATGCTCAATGGTGCTGCTGTCTCTTGGAAGAGTTCCAAGCAAGACAGTACAGCGGATTCCACCACTGAGGCAGAATACATTGCTGCATCAGCTGCAGCAAAGGAGGCAGTTTGGATAAGGAATTTCGTCCAAGAGTTGGGCGTCATTCCTAATGGAGTTGCTCCTGTCCCTGTGTTTTGTGACAACACAGGAGCGATTGCTCAAGCAAAGGAGCCGAGGTCTCATCAGAAGTCCAAACACGTATTGAGAAAGTACCACATCCTCAGAGAGATCGTGGAAAGAGGAGATGTCATGATTGACAAAGTCGACTCCGCAGATAATGTTGCTGATCCACTAACTAAGCCTTTACCAGGACCATCATTCGAGAAGCATCGCGAATCAATGGGTCTGAGGTATATGGGTAGTTGGCTCTAGTGCAAGTGGGAGATTGTTAGAGTAGGTGCCCGTCGAGCCAAGTGTTGGCCGAGTGTTCACGATGAAACTCTATGTATAAACGATCTTTATTTTAATAATATTTGAATTTATTATATTGGCGCATCTTTATCTGTATACCCATGCTAGTTGCATAGATAAAGTCCTTGAATATACAAATAGTAGAAAGAATATGAGATGCTCATATGATGAGTATCATAAAACTCATATTTGGAATACTGTATATTCTAAACGGTTCCTAGTCGATTCAGCCGCCACTAAGAAGGATATAGGCCGCTCGAGTTAGAGACTAGTATCTGCGATGTGAGTACCATGTTTCATTGGTAGGGGACATTGTGATGTCCGAACATGCAGATAGGTGCTCCTTGTAGAGTGCACTGAACAACCCTCCATAAAAGGACTTTCCAAGTGGTTCTCACTTATCGAGTGGAATAGTCCTAGTTTATGGTTGTACACCATTAGTCCTTATGACCCGGGACAACATTGAGACTCTATGTGCTAGAATTACACTTTGGCTTGTTTACCGACTCTCATGGGGTCATCAGGTGGCAAGGTTGGGTGTTCTGTCGAAACATATAGGAGTCGATGCATTGTAGTCGGGGATTCACCGCTTACCTTCGGGTATGGATATCCTATGTGTTCTCATGTGTATGTAGATTGAAATCTCTCATCAGAGTATGGTGGTAATTATGAAAGGGGTTTCATAGATTACACCATCGATGCAACTACAACATGACACATAGTATCGATTCATTGACAACTCTCGATAAACCAATGGTTGTCGAATCGGTCGGGATATATGAGTTGAAGGGACCGTACTGTACGCTAACCATAATTGAATGGTTCTTGTAGGCACTATCATTTGATACCTAGAGAATCATGTAAGCGATGTTGCTAGGCGTTTAACATGATTCGTTGGGTGCTATCAGACTTGAGTTCTGACGTTCTTGTTATCAAGGAGTTGATAAGTAAGAATGGAGCAATTCGGGTATGCTCATATAAGGACATGTTTAGTCCGAATCAATGGAGATGTGAACCCACGGCTAGTTGTATCAATGAACCATTGAGGGCCACACAAGTGCTGGCTTTCTAGATCCCGTTGAGAAGTAAAATTAGTTCAATATGTTGAACGACTTATAAATGAGTTTATAAGTGTATAAAAAAAAAAAATAGAAGTATGACTTCTATGAGAGAAATGTAAATTTTAATTTATGGAAGTGTTCCTAAATTAAAATTTGGCCAAGTGAATAATGTATTTGAAAATTGTGATTTTCATAAACATTATTATGGACTAAATTAAATTAATTCAAGTGTTGAATTAATTAAACACTAGTGGACCTAGTAGAGTCCAAATAATTAAATTAATTCAAGTGTTGAATTGATTAAATTATATTGAGTCTTGTAGAGCTCAATTTAAATTAATTATTTAACTAGTGGGACTTGGGTAAATTCAAGTAATGTTTAATTAGTCTCAAATATGTTTGTGATAATTAAATTTAGTCCATGTTTTTTTATTTTGATAATAAACCATATAATATGCATGCATGGGAGGTGAAGGGTTGGAGACAACTTTTGCAACTATCAAGGCTTGGCATGCTACTTTTGTCTCTAATTTTTGCAAGTCCAAGACAAGTCTCCCTTCCCCCCATTCTAGCACACAATGGCCGAAAATTCTCATAACAATTCTCTCAAGTTTTTTTTTCTCTCAATTTTTCTCTTCAAGTGTTGAAGAAGAAAAAATACTTCTCCTTGAAAAATCCTTTTATTTTTCTAGTGCAAAATAAAAGGGGTTCTAGTTTGCTAGTGGTGGGCCTAATTTTGAAGGAAAGATTCAAGAACAAGGTGAAGCTTGTAGATTGTCTTGCCATCAAGAGCTTAGTTGTATATCAACTAAGTTGGAGCCATCATCAACCTCAAGAGGTTGATAGGTAACTATTTCTAAACACACTATGAATGTCATTTTTGTGTTTTATTGTATTTCCTACACAAATCTTGAGGTGGCCGAAATTTATATGCTAAAATCGAAAATTTTTGTGCTTCCGTTGCGTTTCCGGCCACCGTAACCGGTCCGCTTTCAAGGAATGTTACAAATCTCCCACCTATCTCTTACGTTCGCGGTGGGTGAAATTGATACGTTCCTATTTACGGACTTGGCCCTCGCTGTATCGAATATCTATGATAAGAGCGACTCTACTCATAATCACATCGATACGACCAAACGTCCGGTGTCTTGGAGTATCAACCAAGACTATGCCTAGTCTGACAATGTGCAATGGGTCAGTGACGTATCTGTCATAGTCTGGCCCCTCTGTCAGTGACTCTTAATCAATAGCTCTCTGCTTTCTACTTCATATCTCAGTAGAATAAACATAATCATTAAAACATAAAGGTATAAAACAATACCATACAAGTATGTGATTTAGGGAAACTCGAGTAGAATCTAACTCAAGTCGATCTCCCAATAAACATCAATTTATACCTTTGTCTTCTCGGTCTGATGAAGACGAAGTCTCGTATCCTAATCTGTCCATATCCAAATCTGATAATGACAATCATATAAATACCATATCAGTATATAACTCAATTCAAGACCTGTTCTGATCAATACTCCGATCGGTATACAATCTGATCAATGTCAACGATATAACAATGAATCTCAATCAATATCAAGTCTGATCAATCTAAATCAACTGATGTTTCGACGGCATAACAATACAATCTGAATAACCTCGTCAATCTGAACATCACATATATAATACCAGAATTCATAATCAATACCGGTATAACTCCTAATCTCAATGATAACACAAATCTGATATCGAATCTCAGTCAAATCAACTCCAAAATTCATAACAATTACAGAAACAATCTGTTCTTTAATCTGACTTCAATTATACAATGTCTACTATAGCAGAAACATCATATCTGATTCATATTCAATTCTGACAATATCATAATTTCGAATCATGTTTAAACGTAACAAAACTTACGTCCAGTTGTAGCTGTCGTTGATAGGAACACAGTACTGAAGTCGGATTACAATTCAGACGGACGGATTTCACGTGATATTCAATTTCTCCCTCGGAAGAATTTGAGCTTATCCCTTCGTTTCCTTTCTTTATTCTGATGACTTTGCATGTAGGTATATATATATATATATATATATATATATATATATATATATATATATATATATATATATATATATATATATATATACACGTTCCATGATACAAGGCAAGTGGCATTGTGCATGTTCTGCACGTTGCGCGCACAAAGTCGCGCATATGCGCCAGTTATAAAAACTAGCATTTTGTCTTCTCGCGCATATGCGCCAATAATTCCGCGCATATCATTCTGCCAAAGACGCGCATGTGCGCCATTTATGTCGTGCATATGCGCCGATCATTCTGGACGGGTCGCGCATATGCGCGCCATATCTCGCGCATGTGCGCCGATGCTACTGGATGTTCCGCGCATGTGCGCGCGTGCAAGTACTCTTCACACAAAATGTGAATTCTTTTCCGGCTCTCCCGATCTGATCCGTTCCGCTTATAATCATATCAATTATCATCCATGATTATAATAATCATTTCCAAATCTTTTCAGATTAACCGGATTAATTTCTCGGGCATTACAAAAGACAACGGTGAAAAACCATTGTTGTATGTCTTGAAAAACCGTTGCTAAAGCCCCTGTGGTTAAAGGGTACGCTCAAAGACAACGGTGAAAAACCGCTGTTGTATGTCTTAAAAAACCGTTGTTAAAGCCCCTGTGATTAAAAGGTGCGCTCAAAGACATCGGTGGAAAACCGTTGTAGTAGACGTCAACGACAACGGTGAAAAACCGCTGTAAAATGATATTTGCGACGGACTCCATACAAAAATCCGTTGCAATTAGCGACGGTTTTATAACTGTAGCTAAACTTAGCGACGGTTATAAATAACCGTCGCTACCGGTAGCGACTGTTTATCATTAACTGTCGCTAAATATAGCGACGGTTTTCATGTAAAATACCGTCGCTACTTTGCGACAGTTAATACATGAATTCCGTCGCTAATTTTTTCGGTAAAATAAAAAAAAATTAATAATTTAATAAATCTGTTTTGTTAATTGGTACAATTGTGTAAGAGATAAAAAAAATTTAAGTGTCGTGAAGTGATAAAATATGTAAAAGATAAAAATTTTAATTGTTTTGAAGTAGTAAAATCGTGTAAGAGATAAAAATTTTAAGTGTTGTGAAGTGGTAAAATCGTGTAAGAGATAAAAATTTTAAGTCTGAAGTTGTAAAATCGTGTAAGTGATGAAAATGGAGCGAATTTGCATGTATTTATAGAGAGTGGTGGAAGAAAATGGAGGGGAAAGTAGGCGGGATCGAATTTTTGAAATTGGCGACGGTGTTTCTAAAACGTTCGCTAATATTAGCGACGGGGTTAGTAAAACGGTCGCTAATATTTGCGACGGTTATAGATAAAGCGTCGCTAATTTGGAAGAAAATGGAGGGGAAAGTAGGCAGGATCGAATTTTTGAAATTGGCGACGGTGTTTCTAAACCGGTCGCTAATATTAGCGACGGGGTTAGTAAAACGGTCGCTAATATTTGCGACGGTTATAGATAAAGCGTCGCTAATTACAAATTAGCGACGGGTGCACTTGATTCTGTTGCTTACTTTAGCGACGGGTTTAAGTCAACCGTCGCAAAGATGAATGTAGCGACGTTTGTCTATTACCGTCGCTAATATTAGCAACGGTTTTAAGTAAACCGTCGCTAATACCGTTGTGTTCTATTTTTAACCCACGCCAATGGACAACGGTTAATGAAACACGCCAATCGATTGTCCAAAAAACACGCTAATAGACAACGGTTTATGAAACCGTTTTCATAAACGTTCAAAGACAACGGTTCTGTAACCGTTGTCATTGACCCTAAAAACCGTTGTCTTTGACCCCCAAAAGACAACGGTTTTTCTAAAGCCGTTGTCGATTGTCCAAAAAACACGCTAATAGACAACGGTTTATGAAACCGTTGTCATAAACGTTCAAAGACAACAGTTCTGTAACCATTGTCATTGACCCTAAAAACCGTTATCTTTGACCCCGAAAAGACAACGGTTTTTATAAAACCGTTGTCGATTGTCCAAAAAAGCACGCTAATAGACAACGGTTCATGAAACCGTTGTCATAAACATTCAAAGACAACGATTTTACAGAACCGTTGTCATTGAACCTAAAAACCGTTGTCTTTGATCCCAAAAAGACAATGGTTGTATCAAAACCGTTGTCTTTTCCTTAAAAAATTATCTACGACAACGGTTTTAGCTAAAACCGTTGTTAAAAAGTTTTTTAACAACAGTTTTAGCTAAAACCGTTGTCGTATGTGTGTTGTTAATTCTGAAAATTCTTGTAGTGAATGTTTAGTTTTATCTTTTCAGGATAAATACGCGAGGCCGGACCGGAGTTGGAGATTAGAGTTATGATTAATAATAAGAAAAGTATTCCTAAATTTAATTTAATTCAAAGAATAATTTAATTTTAAAAAAAATGTTTTAGGATTTATTAAATTAATTGGAGCTAAATTATTAAATGAGTTCTTTTAAGTTCAATATTTAATTAAAGCTTAATTTAAAAAGTGTAAAAAAATGAAGATGAATTAATCTAGGTACAATATATTCAAGAAATTAAACATAGCATTTTAATATTTAAATTTTAGGTCAAGCATGCTATGCAAGATTTTATCCTAAATTAATGTGTTAATTCACTCAAATATGTAAAAGGGTGTTTAAAACCTTAAACATTTAAAATATTAGATTTAAACGATATGGTACATGCAATATTAGTAACAATGTAGTCAACCCATAAACCATTTCAAAAGTTTGGTAACTCCCCATTCAAGTCACCTCTAAATGGACTTCATAGTGTATTCAATTACTCATTTTTAATTATTAGTAATTGAAATACTACAATTCCACTTCATTTCCCATCAACCTATGAGTCTAGGAAAGGACCTGATCGTGCAGCAAGAATGAGAACAAGATTATCGGTTAGCAAGGGAAGGAGAAGCATTTCAAATTCCATTCAAACTCCTCACTTGTAACCCACATCTAAATGCATTTCATGACCCATTTAACACCCCCTTGTAACCTTTATCTTCATTACCTAGCATACCTCCACCCATAGCTTTGAAATTATCAGAAGAAACACATCTGAAATCGTGTGTAGCAGTAGAAAGAAAATAGGAAACAAGAAACACAACTCCAACTCCGCCGCTCGTATTCGTCGAATTGATTTGTTTTTTTGTCAAAACAAATTTCGGGCATGTATATATTATTTCTTTGCTCTTCAATCAAGTCATATTAGATATTTTAAATCAGTATATGTTCATGAATCATGTGACAACACGAAATTTGACAGCAACTTATTCAAAACTCAGAACATGCTTCTCGGCTTCATGATTTATGCTTCACGGGTTGGATGTTTGTGTTGTTATAGGGAGTTTCTCGATTCCAGGCATTCATGGCTGCTTCTAGGAATGTTTTAGAGTGTGTTAGAATGTTGTTTGTTCGTTGGTTTAATTCCATACACTCAGGAGAAAGAATTGACAACAACATTTCTATGAGTTATAGATTTTGTGTCAAAGTTTCTGTCATTGAGTTGTTTAATGGGTGTGTTCGAATTTTGGCTCTCCTAGGGGCTGTAGCCATAGTTACAACCCTACCTTAACATGTCAAGGACATGAACAAATTATCCCTTCAAGGATTGGTTCATGGATCCATCAAAATTTCACCAAAACAACACAAGTGAATTTCGGTTTTCTTCATTTCCTGTGAGTGTACACTTTCAGTTTTGGTGTGTTGTTTGTATTATGGTTGGCATCTAGCCCATAGTCATGGTTCATACAATACTTCATCCTTTCTTGATTGAGCCATGGTCAATCAAATGGTCACTGCCACTGGAACGACCCAAAACAATAAAACAATGCAATACATCCCACTGTACAGATTTGGTGTCCTCGGTAGAAGCTTGGTATTGTCCTAGGTGGTTGCTTTCTTTGTGGCTGGCTTTTAACCATTGGCCATGGTACACGCCATGCCTTAGGATGTTGATAAGAGTATTTGATCGGTGGTTCAAGCCAATGGTCATTAATTTCAGAGTTTACACCACAAACACACAAGCTGCTACTGTTGTATTTTGACAGAAGCTTTGGGTCTCGGTTTTGGTGGTGGTTTGAGTTATTGGTTGGCTTTTAGCCTATTACCTTAGTTTGGACAATACCTTAATGAGTTAGGAAAGTCATGTTTTTGGCTGTTTGTGATTCGGTTGAGTTTAGAGGTCGCACGAGAATTTACGGTGCAATGTGCCAAAATGACACTCGAAAGAGTGTCTTATGTTTTTGGATTCCATTCACCAATTTTCGTGTACAGCTATCATCATGAGTATTTTTCAGTATGATAGGGGTATTTTTAACCATGGTTAAACGCCGGTTTAATGTTGGTTCGGGTTGGTACGAAGCCATGATTGGTAAATTAAGTTGTTGGTCATAATCGTCTCGTTATTTGTTCGATTGTCCAGTTTTGGTAAATATAAGATTATTTGCATGTGTCACATATTAGAATTAAGCCGCAGCAAGCCTATGAGCGATCGGTAAAAATAAGGTTATAATTATATTACCTGTACAAAAATATAAAATGTTTATTTTTGA
This sequence comes from Primulina eburnea, assembly GCF_022965805.1. NCBI lineage: Eukaryota > Viridiplantae > Streptophyta > Magnoliopsida > Lamiales > Gesneriaceae > Primulina > Primulina eburnea. Next base: position 12,732,087 of record NC_133106.1, on the reverse strand, counting down.
GATATATGCGATATGTCTTGTGGCCACCTTCCGTTTATGGGTTTGGAAGTCAGTAGGAGCAATCGAGGACCTCTCCACTCGGTGATTTACGACCGATTTACGATTATGTATGGGTACGGATATCTAGTCCAAGAGCTGTGGTGATCTCTACCGCCCAGTATACTGTGGTTTAGTCTGATCAGGCGCTCACGTTATGTTATGGGCCACTTGCTTAGAAACATTATATCTACCAGAAAATTATGATTATGATATGACAGAGCTCTATTGAGAAAAGCTTTTAAGTATGATTTTCAGATATGCACGTAGTTATAATTATTAATGATACGACTTTCACTGTACACTTTACGATACCATACTTTTACGTTGCATGCGATTTTATGATATATTTACTTGTTATTCATGATATATACATGTTGAGTCTTTAGACTCACTAGACTTGATTTTGTAGGTACTGAGGAGGTCGAGGTCGAGGGCTAAGACCAGTTAGTGGGCTTGGGTCAGCGGTAGTAGGAACCCGAGGACCTCATGTTTTAGTTTATGCATTTTCTAATGTTCAAACTCAGTTTTAATACGTTGGTTTTATTTTTAATTTGTCGATAATATTTGCCTCCGCTGTTATTTTAAAGTTAAAATTATTTACATGTTTATTTTATAAATGAGGCAAGATAATTATTTATTTAGAAAATTTTTAATAATTCCGCTAAAATATGAATACGAAATACGGGCCTTTACAGTTGGTATCAGAGCCTATGATCTTGTAAAAGGTTGTACTACTACTGCTCTCGAGAAGCTCATGAAGTAACGTCTTCGGTTTTTAACTTTTACGATTACGCATTTCGTTTAAAGCATGAAATATTTTTACATCATGATTGCATGAAATATTTTATGTCAAGATTACGATTATGCAGAATTTATTTAAATTTAAATAAAATAGTGGAATTATGCATGTTCGTTACGTATGGGTTATAATTATGGAACACCATGCCTCCTAGACGCATTATTGATCGCACGGGAGGTGATGAGCATCGTCATGAGAACAAGGAGAGAGATTGACCACCACCCCCTCCACCAGACATGAATGCCCAGTTGCTAGCTGGGATGACTCAGTTCTTCGCACAGTTTGCAGGGAACAATGCAATGGGAGCCAGACAGATGGGGTCGGAGGCTATCTATGAGCGGTTCATGAAGATGCGACCAAAGGAGTTCTTAGGGACGTCAGATCCTATGGCTGCTGAGGGTTGGATTAAGTCCCTTGAGGTTATTTTTGATTTCATGGGGCTCGAAGATGGAGATAGGGTTCCTTGTGCGACTTATCTGTTTGGAGGAGACGCTCGCCTGTGGTGGGAAAGAGCATCTGTAGCTTTGGATTTGCCTACTTTGAGCTGGACACATTTCACAGAGGTATTCTACTCTAAATATTTTACTGAAGAGGTGCGTTCCAGGTTGACCACGGAGTTCATGACCCTGAGGCAGGGAGACTTTACTGTTACGGAGTTCATCCATAAGTTCGAGAGGGGATGTCATTTTGTACCCCTAATTGCTAATGATGTTGATGTTAGAGTAGGTGCCCGTCGAGCCAAGTGTTGGCCGAGTGTTCACAATGAAACTCTATGAATAAGCAGTCTTTATTTTAATAATATTTGAAATTATTACTTTGGCAAATCTTTATCTGTATACCCATGCTAGCTGCATAGATAAAGCCCTTGAATATACAAATAGTAGAAAGAATATGAGATGCTCATATGATGAGTATCATGAAACTCATATTTGTAATACTGTATATTCTAAACGGTTCCTAGTCGATTCAGCCGCCACTAAGAAGGATATAGGCCGCTCGAGTTAGAGACTAGTATCTGCGATGTGAGTACCATGTTTCATTGGTAGGGGACATTGTGATGTCCGAACATGCAGATAGGTGCTCCTTGTAGAGTGCACTGAACAACCCTCCATAAAAGGACTTTCCAAGTGGTTCTCACTTATCGAGTGGAAAAGTCCTGGTTTATGGTTGTACATAATTAGTCCTTATGACCCGGGACAACATTGAGACTCTATGTGCTAGAATTACACTTTGACTTGTTTACCGACTCTCATGGGGTCATCAGGTGGCAAGGTTGGGTGTTCTGTCGAAACACATAGGAGTCGATGCATTGTAGTCGGGGATTCACCGCTTACCTTCGGGTATGGATATCCTATGTGTTATCATGTGTATGTAGATCGAAATCTCTGGCCAGAGTATGGTTGTAATTATGAAAGGTGTTTCATAGATTACACCATCGATGCAACTACGACATGACACATAGTATCGATTCATAGACAACTCTCGATAAACCAATGGTTGTCGAATCGGTCGGGATATATGAGTTGAAGGGACCGTACTGTACGCTAACCATAATTGAATGGTTCTTGCAGGCACTATCATGTGATACCTAGGGAATCACGTAAGCGATGCTGCTAGGCGTTTAACGTGATTGGTTGGGTACTATCAGACTTGAGTTCTGACGTTCTTACTATCAAGGAGTTGATAAGTAAGAATGGAGCAATTGGGGTATGCTCGAATAAGGACATGTTTAGTCCGAATCACATGGAGATGTGAACCCACGGCTAGTTGTATCAATGAACCATTGAGGGCCACACAAGTACTAGCTTTGTAAATCCCGATGAGAAGTAAAATAGTTCAATGTGTTGAACGGCTTATAAAGGAGTTTATAAGCGTAAGGAAAATTGGAAGTATGACTTCTATAAAGGAGAAAATAGTTCAAAGTGTTGAACGGCTTATAAATGTGTTTATAAGTGTAAAGAAAAATAGAAGTATGACTTCTATGAGAGAAATATAAATTTTGATTTATGGAAGTGTTCCTAAATTAAAATTTGGGCCAAGTGAATAATGTAATTGAAAATTGTGATTTTCATAGACATTATTATGGACTAAATAAATTAATTCAAGTGTTGAATTAATTAAACACTAGTGGACCTAGTAGAGTCCAAATAATTAAATTAATTCAAGTGTTGAATTAATTAAATTATATTGAGTCTTGTAGAGCTCAATTAAAATAATTATTTAACTAGTGGGACTTGAGTAAATTCAAGTAATGTTTAATTAGTCTCAAATGTGTTTGAGATTATTAAATTTAGTCCAAAGTTTTTAATTTGATTAAAAACTATATAATATACATGCTTGGGAGGTGAAGAGGTGGAGATTACTTTTGAATAAAAAATTGCATGGCATGCAACTTTTTCACTTTTGCTTTTTGCAACACCTAGACAAGAAAATTAACTCATTCTCCCTCTCCCCACATGTGTGATGGCCGAAACTTCTATCCTTTTTCTCTCCCATTTTTCTCTTCTTGTGTGTTCTTCAATTTGTTGAGGAACACTACACTTCTCTTTGATAAATCCTCACATTTTTCTAGTGCAAATTGTGAGGGGATTTACCTAGTTGGTGGTGGGCTTGATTTTGAAGGAAAGAAGGAGGCTTGGAGGCTTGTAGATAGTTTCTTCCATTCAAGAGCTTTGTTGCTAGTCAACAAAGTTGGAGCCACAATCAACTTTTTAAAGTTGATAGGTACATTTCTTTAACATCCTATGTATGTTGTTTATGTTTTTGTAAATATTGCACAAGATTATGGGGTGGCCGAATTTTTGCCTTAAAAATTTCGATTTTGACTTCCGTTGCGCTTCCGGCCACCGTAACCGGTCCGCTTTCAAGTGGTATCCGAGCTTAGGTTACGGATTTTGTGTAATATTTGCATAATATTATGTTGAGATCGATTTCTAACCGTTTGAGATTTTTTGTGCAAAATATATCATAGGGCCGAAAATTTTTCAAGAAAACAAAAAAAAAAAAAAAAAATAAAAAAAAATGTTTTTTCGGGCAGCCCGAGGGCTGCCCGAGGGGCTGCCCGAAAATTTCGGGCAGCATTGGGCAGCCCGAGGGGCTGCCCGAAATGTTCTGTTTTTAAAATAAAAAAAAAAAAATTTTGTTGTTGCCGGAATCCGGCGACGGAGCTCCGGCGACGGCGATGACGGCTAGGGTTTCCAAAAGTGTTTTGGACAATCTTAGTGTCATGGGCCTTGAGATGTTGGGCCATTGGATGGACAACATTATTTGTGAAATTTAAATGGGCCAAAGTAATTTTGGTGGAAAATGGTTTTTGGGCCCTTAAGTTTAAATTTACAAATGTTGCACATATTTTCTCATAAAATAAATAATTGAAGTGAGACTTTAATTATTTATAGTAAATTGTGATTTACAAGAAATTCGATTATAAATAAATTAATTTGAAAGTAGACAAAGGTGTTTGTATACTTTGTTAATTTAATTTATAATTGTGGCGGTTAGTGATTGGATCAAGATATATAATATTGGATCAATTAATTATAGTGATAATTAATTGATGGTGTATGATATGTGATATTATGCATGAAGGATGATCAAAAGCCCAAGCCCAATTTGCTAGGTGTATGCTAGGATATTTGTGTTGTATGATTGTAATAATTATCAATTTTTAAAGTGGGCTTGGTTTATGGCCCGTTCCCACCCCATGAGATGTATCCCTATGTGCCATGGATATTTATTTGTAAATATTAGAATAGGGGAAGATCAAGATTGGAAGATGGTGGCCTTGGTGATTATGAAGATCGAAGACATGTAATATTGGATGCTAATGTAATAGTATAGTTGCATTGCATCCCGTGCATTTACCCTAGGATTGGACCTAGGCCCGTGTTTGGCTCACACGGGCCATTAGTTTTGGGGCGATTGATCATCCTTGTATTGTTTTCTATTTATGATATATGCATGATATGTTATAAATAATGAGTATGTGCGTTATTATTATTATAATAACAAAGTTGCATGAATCCGGCAAACATACGATCAAACATGGCGAGCTTTTAAAATAAAATTAATGATGAGACCTTTCAAAATTAAAAACCCTCATTTTGAATAAGATTCAAAATTAATATCAAGCCCGAAAAGGGGAATTATAAATTTGTTTATAATTTCCTTGTCTTCCATCGACAATGGGTGCATGATGAACGCTACCCGTACTCGGGGCTCGGCTCATATTATTGGGGGGGCCCTGGGTGCCGGAAAGCTGTGACATCCATTGACATAGTGATGTGAACTACGTGGAACTCCCATGATTTCGGCTCATATTATTGAGGGAACTCATGGCGACCGTCCATTAAGGTTCAATATCGATGGGTTAGGCTTGACACGTAAAGATGAACGACGTCATATTATTGGGTCCTAATCAAACGTGAGACAAAAGTATACGTAGAGGGTTGCATGGCGATGCAATTGGAAACTACCTTTTAGGAATTGTGATGGCCGATATTATTCGGGATCACAATTCGCTAATTGGACCTTACGTACCTACTGAGGAAAGAGTTTCCCGTTTTCACTAGAGGGTAGTGAAAGATGTCAAAACAGTGGGAGTAAATATTTATAAAGTTAAAGTCCATACTTTATATCTTACCAAATATTTTAAAATAGTCATCAACATTTATCTGTTTTTACTTTTCAGTACAAATCAACAATGTCTTCGATGCGCAATTCGATATCTATAATACTCGACAAACACATATTAACTGGACCTAATTACCTCACTTGGCTAAGAAATTTGAAAATAGTCTTAAATTCGGAAAGGGTAACATATACACTGACTCAGTCGCCCCCTGTTGAGGCTCCGACTGACTGCACTCCTGAGGAATTGCAGGCTTACGAGGAATGGTGTGACCATGACTTGATAGCTAGGTGTTATATGCTGACTTCTATGAACGATGAGCTACAGAGGCGTTTTGAGGGTGCAAAGAGTGCTGCTGACATTCATTTGCATCTCAAAGAGCTCTTTGGAGAGCAAACGCGTCCTCTTAGGCATGCAACCGTCAAGGAGCTGATCACTTTGCGCATGCGAGATGGGGCCTCGGTCCATGAGCATGGCCTAAAGGTGATCGGGCTCGTGGACAAGCTCGTTGGCATGGATTTGATCTTGCCTTCGGAGTTGACCACCGACATGTTGCTGTTATCGCTGCCTAGCTCATTTGATCCTTTTGTGGTGAACTACAACATGAACAAGATGGAACCGACCCTTGAGGAGTTGGTAAACATGCTTGTTACCTTTGAGTCCACTATCAAGAAAGAGAAGTCGGTTCTTTATGTGGGTTCTTCATCTGGTACGAAGATTGATCCACATGGGAATGGAAAGAAACGTTCTTTCCAACGTCCCGAGAAGAACGAGCCCTTGTTGAGGCAATCTCCGAATCCCGTTGTGGCAGCCAGACCAGTTAAGGCTGACAAGACTTGTGATGTTTGTCATCACTGCAAGAAGCCTGGACATTGGAAGCGAAATTGCAAGGAATATCTGGCCCAGAAAAGTTCTGGAAATGGTATGTTCTACATTGAAGTAAACATTTTAATTAACTCTACTTCTTGGGTATTGGATACCAAATATTGATCACATCTCTGTAATGTGTTACAGGTGATGGGAAGAAGTAGGAAGCTTAAGGAAGGTGTGACCTTCTTGAGAATGGGCAATGGAGCAAGAGTTGCTTCCAAGGCTGTTGAGGATGTTTACTTATTGTTGAACAATGACTTTAAGTTAACTTTAAGAGATGTTTTGTTTGTACCTGTTTGGTGTAAAACATTGTTTCCATTTCTATTGTGATAAAAATGGATATTCTTGTTTATTTAGCAAAGGTGTTTGCAACATTTACAAGAATGAATGTTTAATTGGTACTTGAGAACTTGAAAACGATCTCTATAACTTAAAAGTAAAAGATATTCTACTAAATGTCCATTCAAAGGCAGATACCATATGCGATATGGATGGGTAAGCCTCCCAAATATTCTTATCTTAGAATATGGGGAGCCCTGCTTATGTGAAGCAGGTAAGTGGGAGATAAATTGGATTGTTGATCCATTTTATGTTACTTTGTGGGATATCCAAGGAATTAAGTTGGATATCATTTCTATCATCCCCAAGAAACAAAAGTGTTTGTTTCTAGGAATGCAACCTTTTTGGGAAAAGGATTTTCTATTGGATAGAAAAAGGGAGATGATAGAACTCGAAGAGGTTCGAGAGAAACCCACAATTATGGAACCCACACCCGATGAGCCAAGAGAGGAGATACAAGCTCCTAAAAGATCCGAGAGACTCTCGAGACCACCTATGAGGTATGGTCAGCTTCTTGAAGAGGGCCATGATGAGCCTAACCATGGATGTGATCCAAGGACCTTCAAGGAAGCGTTATCGGATGCCGATTCATCCAAGTGGCTTGAAGAAATGGAATCTGAGTTGAATTCCATGCATTCGAACCAAGTGTAGGATCTTGTGGATCCACCTGTGGGAACTGTTCCTACAGGGACTTGGGGAGGATGGGAAGGTGTTGACTTTCAAGGCGCGATTGGTGGCAAAAGGATGTACTCAAAGACAAGGAGTTGACTTTGAGGAAACCTTTTCCCAGTCGTAATGTTCAAGTCCATAAGGATTTTATTAGCCATAGCTGCATAGTATGACTATGAAATATGGCAGATGGATGTCAATACAAACTTTCTTAAATGGGGATTTTAAGAAAGTTATTTACATGTCTTAACCTGAAGGGTTTACATCTATCGGAAGTGAGCATATGGTATGCAAACTTCAGAGATCTATTTATGATCTAAAGCAGGCATCTAGGAGTTGGAACCTCAGATTCGACAGTACAATCAAATAGTTTGATTTACTATGAATCATGAGGGACCCTATGTGTATAAGAAGGTCAGTGGGAGTGTTGTGACATTCCTGGTGTTATATGTTGATAACATTCTACTCATTGGGAATGATGTAGGAATGTTGCAATCAACAAAGATATGGTTAGCGAGTAAGTTCTCGATGCAGGACTTGGGTGAAGCATCTTTTGTATTGGAATACATATCTATAGAGATAGATCGAAAAGATGGCTTGGTCTCACCCAGTCCACATACATGATACCATCGTGAAGCGGTTCTCGATGGATGCGTCCTTGAGAGGACATCTACCAATGTGTCATGGCGTGTCCCTATCCAAGTCTGTCTCCTGAGACTGATGCAGAGATAGTGACGATGACACGCATTCCGTATGCTTCGGCAATTGGTATCATCATGTATGGGATGATATCTACACGTCCTGACGTGGCGTTTTCACTATGTGTAGTGAAAAGATATCAATCGAACCCCGGTCTTCCACAACTAGAAAGCTGTGAAAGACATCCTCAAGTTGTTGAGAAGGATCAATAAGTTGTTCTTGGTCTATGGGGGTAGAGAACTTAAATTGGAAGGCTATACCGACTCTAGCTTCCAAAGCGATATCGATAACTCGAAGTCAACCTCTAGTTTTGTATTCATGCTCAACGGTGCTGCTGTCTCTTGGAAGAGTTCCAAGCAAGACAATAATACGGATTCCAGCACAGAGGCCAAATACATTGCTGCATCAGATGCAGCAAGAGAGGCTGTTTGGATAAGGAATTTCGTCCAAGAGTTGGACGTCATTCCTAATAGAATTGCTCCTATCCCGGTGTTGTGTGACAACACGGGAGCTATAGCTCAAGCAAAGGAGCCAAGGTCTCATCAGAAATCCAAACTCGTATTGAGAAAGTACCACATCCTCGTAGAGATTGTGGAAAGAAGAGATGTGTCTATTGACAAAGTCGACTCCACAGATTATGTTGTTGATCCACTAGCTAAGCCTTTACCTGGACCATTGTTCAACAAGCATCGCGAATCAATGGGTTTTGAACATATGGGTAGTTGGCTCTAGTGCAAGTGGGAGATTGTTAGAGTAGGTGCCCGTCGAGCCAAGTGTTGGCCGAGTGTTCACAATGAAACTCTATGAATAAGCAGTCTTTATTTTAATAATATTTGAAATTATTACTTTGGCAAATCTTTATCTGTATACCCATGCTAGCTGCATAGATAAAGCCCTTGAATATACAAATAGTAGAAAGAATATGAGATGCTCATATGATGAGTATCATGAAACTCATATTTGTAATACTGTATATTCTAAACGGTTCCTAGTCGATTCAGCCGCCACTAAGAAGGATATAGGCCGCTCGAGTTAGAGACTAGTATCTGCGATGTGAGTACCATGTTTCATTGGTAGGGGACATTGTGATGTCCGAACATGCAGATAGGTGCTCCTTGTAGAGTGCACTGAACAACCCTCCATAAAAGGACTTTCCAAGTGGTTCTCACTTATCGAGTGGAAAAGTCCTGGTTTATGGTTGTACAGAATTAGTCCTTATGACCCGGGACAACATTGAGACTCTATGTGCTAGAATTACACTTTGACTTGTTTACCGACTCTCATGGGGTCATCAGGTGGCAAGGTTGGGTGTTCTGTCGAAACACATAGGAGTCGATGCATTGTAGTCGGGGATTCACCGCTTACCTTCGGGTATGGATATCCTATGTGTTATCATGTGTATGTAGATCGAAATCTCTGGCCAGAGTATGGTTGTAATTATGAAAGGTGTTTCATAGATTACACCATCGATGCAACTACGACATGACACATAGTATCGATTCATAGACAACTCTCGATAAACCAATGGTTGTCGAATCGGTCGGGATATATGAGTTGAAGGGACCGTACTGTACGCTAACCATAATTGAATGGTTCTTGCAGGCACTATCATGTGATACCTAGGGAATCACGTAAGCGATGCTGCTAGGCGTTTAACGTGATTGGTTGGGTACTATCAGACTTGAGTTCTGACGTTCTTACTATCAAGGAGTTGATAAGTAAGAATGGAGCAATTGGGGTATGCTCGAATAAGGACATGTTTAGTCCGAATCACATGGAGATGTGAACCCACGGCTAGTTGTATCAATGAACCATTGAGGGCCACACAAGTACTAGCTTTGTAAATCCCGATGAGAAGTAAAATAGTTCAATGTGTTGAACGGCTTATAAAGGAGTTTATAAGCGTAAGGAAAATTGGAAGTATGACTTCTATAAAGGAGAAAATAGTTCAAAGTGTTGAACGGCTTATAAATGTGTTTATAAGTGTAAAGAAAAATAGAAGTATGACTTCTATGAGAGAAATATAAATTTTGATTTATGGAAGTGTTCCTAAATTAAAATTTGGGCCAAGTGAATAATGTAATTGAAAATTGTGATTTTCATAGACATTATTATGGACTAAATAAATTAATTCAAGTGTTGAATTAATTAAACACTAGTGGACCTAGTAGAGTCCAAATAATTAAATTAATTCAAGTGTTGAATTAATTAAATTATATTGAGTCTTGTAGAGCTCAATTAAAATAATTATTTAACTAGTGGGACTTGAGTAAATTCAAGTAATGTTTAATTAGTCTCAAATGTGTTTGAGATTATTAAATTTAGTCCAAAGTTTTTAATTTGATTAAAAACTATATAATATACATGCTTGGGAGGTGAAGAGGTGGAGATTACTTTTGAATAAAAAATTGCATGGCATGCAACTTTTTCACTTTTGCTTTTTGCAACACCTAGACAAGAAAATTAACTCATTCTCCCTCTCCCCACATGTGTGATGGCCGAAACTTCTATCCTTTTTCTCTCTCATTTTTCTCTTCTTGTGTGTTCTTCAATTTGTTGAGGAACACTACACTTCTCTTTGATAAATCCTCACATTTTTCTAGTGCAAATTGTGAGGGGATTTACCTAGTTGGTGGTGGGCTTGATTTTGAAGGAAAGAAGGAGGCTTGGAGGCTTGTAGATAGTTTCTTCCATTCAAGAGCTTTGTTGCTAGTCAACAAAGTTGGAGCCACAATCAACTTTTTAAAGTTGATAGGTACATTTCTTTAACATCCTATGTATGTTGTTTATGTTTTTGTAAATATTGCACAAGATTATGGGGTGGCCGAATTTTTGCCTTAAAAATTTCGATTTTGACTTCCGTTGCGCTTCCGGCCACCGTAACCGGTCCGCTTTCAGTTGAAGCCAAATTGAGGCATTTTCTGAATGGTCTGCGGCCGATCTTGCGCCGTGATGTTAGGGTGGCTGGCCCTACTACCTATGATGTTGCTGTTTCCAGAGCTCTAGCGGCAGAGCAATACCAGAATGATATTGTGCGTGATCGCCAGGGTAAACGACCATTTCAGGCACCACACCGTCCTCCTCAGCAGCAGCATCCGAGTAAGAAACCTTTACACGGCCCATGTAGGAGCAGAGGACAGCAGCCGCAGGGACGTGTAGTCCCGAGGACATCTGAGTACCCAGTCTGTGCCAGGTGCTCACGCCGTCATGCTGGGACTTGTATGTATGGTTCGGGAAAGTGTTACAAATGTGGTAGTACTGACCACATATTGAAGAAGTGTCCTCAGAAGAATCTGCCTACCCAAGGCAGAGTTTTTTGCTCTCCATGCTGCGGAGACTAACCCGGAGACGATGCTCATGACAGTGAGAATTTTTATAGCCGGTTCGGCTATGAAAGCCTTGATAGATTCAGGGGCTACTCATTCGTTCATTTCAGAAACCTTTGTAAATTCTCTTAAGTTCAAGACAATTGGGCTAGACATAGCGTATTCAGTAGCATTGCCTTCTGGAGAGGAGCTGACAGAAACTAATGTGATCCGAGATATAGACCTCTAACTTCATGGTAATCTTGTGTATGAGGATCTTATTGTTCTGCCGATGCCAGAATTTTATATCATTCTGGGGATGGACTGGCTATTGAGGAACAGAGTTTTGATTGATTTGTAGCGAAGATCTGTTCTAGTTCGACCACTTGGGATGGAGCAATTCTTATTCGAATCAGACAGGTATTTTAATTTATCGCGTATAATACCTTTTGTCCAGGCTAGGAAACTCATGCATCGAGGGTGCCGAGCATTTTTAGCTACTCTTGTATCTATTCCCGAGATACCCAAATTGTCAGCATCCGATGTTCCTATTGTCCGGGACTTTCTAGACATTTTTCCTGATGACGTCACTGGTTTGCCACCGGTGCGAGAGGTGGAATTTTCTATTGAGCTTTTGCCAGGTACCTCACCGATTTCAAAAGCACCGTATCGATTAGCACCGACAGAGATGACAGAACTCAAGAAACAGATTCAGGAACTTCTTGACATGGAGTTTATTCGCCCGAGCTTTTCGCCATGGGGCGCACCGGTCTTGTTTGTGAAGAAAAAGGATGGTTCAATGAGGCTCTACATTGATTATCGGGAGTTGAACAAAGTTACAGTGAAGACCAAATACCCACTTCCGAGGATAGAAGATTTATTTGATCAGTTGCAGGGAGCTTCAGTATTCTCCAAGATTGATCTGCGTTCCGGTTATCATCAGCTGAGAGTGAAATACGTCGATGTTCTCAAGACTGCTTTTAGGACTCGTTATGGCCACTTCGAGTTTCTTGTGATGCCGTTCGGTTTGACGAATGAGCCAGCGATCTTCATGGATCTCATGAATCGCGTATTTCAGCTGTATCTTGATCAGTTCGTGATAGTATTCATAGACAATATTCTCGTCTACTCAAAGAATCAAGAGGATCACAGCAGACATCTGACTACAGTATTACAGACCCTACAAAAGCAGAAGTTATTCGCGAAATTCAGTAAGTGCAAGTTCTGGTTAGAGAAGGTGGCGTTCTTAGGCCACGTCGTTTCTAGTAGCGGTATTGAGGTAGACCCGGCGAAAGTCGCAGCAGTCAGAGATTGGGTTGTGCCGCAAAATGCAGCAAAGATTCGTAGTTTCCTTTGGCTAGCAGGATACTATCGGAAGTTTATTTAGGGATTCTCCTCCATCGCAGTTCCACTCACGTCGTTGATAAAGAAGAATGCTAAGTACGTGTGGACCGATGAGTGTCAGAAAAGCTTTGATTCTTTGAAGCAAGCACTTATTTCAGCACCAGTGTTGGCCATGCCTTCAGGGCCCGGAGATTTTTTTCTGTATACCGATGCTTCGAAACTCGGTTTGGGTGCAGTGTTGATGCAGCATGGGAAGGTGATAGCATATGCTTCTCGTCAGTTGAAGATTCATGAGAAGAATTATCCTACCCATGATTTAGAGTTGGCAGCCGTAGTATTTGCCTTGAAGATTTGGAGACATTATTTGTACGGAGAGAAGTGCCAAATCTTTACCGACCACAAAAGTCTCAAATACTTCTTTACACAGAAAGAGTTGAATATGCGGCAGAGGCGTTGGTTGGAGCTAGTGAAGGACTACGACTACGACATTAGCTACCATCGTGGCAAAGCTAATGTAGTTGGGGATGCGTTGAGCAGGAAAGTCGCAGTGATGGATCATTGTGTGGTTTCGAGACCCCTTCAGTTTGAGATGCTGAGGTTTGATTTAGAGACATATCCTCGAGGTAGAGTTCCTCGTCTATCTACTTTGACGATTCAGTCTTCTCTTCTAGACCATATTCGCAGTGGACAGTTAGCAGACGAGCAGTTGGCAAAGTGGAGGCAGAGAGATGAGGCCAAGGGCAGTATCTTGTATACAGTTAGAGACGGTATTGTGAGATATCGAGACAGAATGTGGATTCCTAGCAGCGATTCTATCCGAGTAGATATTTTAGCTGAGACCCATATGTCGCCGTACTCTATTCATCCAAGGAGTAAGAAGATGTACAAAGATCTGCAGTTATTATATTGGTGGCCTGGAATGAAGAAGGATATCAGATGTTTTGTGTCCGAGTGTTTGACGTGTCAGCTAGTGAAAGTAGAACATCAGAGACCAGCAGGTATGCTCAAACCTCTTCCTATTCCCGAGTGGAAGTGGGAGAATGTTACCATGGACTTTGTTGTCGGTTTGCCAGAGTCAGTCAGAGGGTCAAATGCTATATGGGTGATTGTTGATCGTCTTACTAAATCAGCGCACTTCTTTCCTATTAAGTTGACTTTCTCCATGATTTAGTATGCAGAGTTGTATATCCGGGAGAACGTCAGAGTTCATGCCATTCCCGTTTCGATAGTATCTGACCGAGACCCTAAGTTCACTTCCTCATTTTGGAAGAGTTTGCATTCAGCGATGGGTACGAAGTTGTTGTTTATCACAGCTTTCCACCCACAGACAGATGGTCAGTCCGAGTGAGTTATCCAGATTTTGGAGGATCTTCTTCGTGCATGTGTTCTCGATTTCTAAGGGAGTTGGGAATCAAAGTTTCCGTTGGTGGAGTTTACCTATAACAACAGTTTTCAGTCGTCTATATGTATGGCTCCATATGAAGCACTGTACGGCCGTAAGTGTAGATCGCCTATTCACTAGGATGAAGTAGGGGAGAGATCAGAATTAGGTCCGGAGATTGTGCAGCAGACTACTGATATTGTAGTCAAGATCCGTGATAGGATGAGGACTGCTCAGAGTAGACAGTAGAGTTATGCGGATCAGAGGAGGAGAGATCTAGAGTTTGCTGTTGGTGACCATGTTTTCGTGAAGATAGCACCGATGAAAGGTGTCATGCGGTTCGGGAAGAAAGAAAAGCTCAGTCCGAGATTCATCGGACCATTTTAGATCCTCGACAGAGTTGGGACGTTAGCTTATCGTGTTGCTCTTCCGCCAAATCTAACCGGAGTACACAACGTGTTTCACGTCTCCATGTTGAGGAAGTATATGGCAAATCCATCGCATGTTTTGAACTTTGAACCATTGCAGCTCACTCCGAACTTGTCTTATGAGGAAAGACCAGTGCAAATTTTAGACAGACAGGAGAAAAAGCTTCGGAACAACTGGTCAAGCTAGTGAAAGTCAAATGGCTCAATCATTCGGAGGAGGAAGCTACGTGGGAATCTGAGCCAGAGATGAAGAGTCGATATCCCGAGTTATTCGGCAAGATTTAATTTCAGGGACGAAATTTATTTTAAGGGGGGAGAGTTGTAGAACCCGAAAATCAGATTACGTATAAGCCATGCATAATTGCTATTATTTAAATTAAAAATGAATTCTTATAAATATATGAAGTGTTTAATTCATTTTTAAAATTGTAAAGTCATGGTTATTTATTTTTAAAGTAGATATTTAGTTTTATCTTTTCGTGATAAATACGCGAGGTTGGACCGGAGTAGGAGATTAGAGTTAAGATTAATAATAAGAAAAGTATTCCTAAATTTATTTAAATCAAGGAATACTTTAATTTAAAGAAAAAGAATGTTTTAGGATTTATTAAATTAATTGGAGCTAAATTATTAAATGAGTTCTTTTAGGTTCAATATTTAATTGAAGCTTAAATTAAAATGTGTAAACAAATGAAGATGAACTAATCTAGGTACAATATATTCAAGAAATTAAACATAGCATTTTAATACTTAAATTTTAGGTCAAGCATTGCATGCAAGATTTTAACCTAAATTAATGTGTTAATTCACTCAAATATATAAATGGGTGTTTAAAACCTTAAACATTTAAAATATTAGATTTAAACGACATGGTACATGCAATATTAGTAACAATGTAGTCAACCCATAAACCATTTCAAAAGTTTGGTAACTCCCCATTCAAGTCACCTCTAAATGGACTTCATAGTGTATTCAATTACTCATTTTTAATTCACTAATTATTAGTAATTCAAATACTACAATTCCACTTCATTTCCCATCAACCTATGAGTCTAGAAAATGAGCTGATCGTGCAACAAGAATGAAAACAAGAGTATCGGTTAGCAAGGGAAGGAGAAGCATTTCAAATTCCATTCAAACTCCTCACTTGTAACCCCCATCTAAATGCATTTCATGACCCATTTAACACCCCCTTGTAACCTTCATCTTCATTACCTAGCATACCTCCACCCACAGCTTTGAAATTATCAGAAGAAACACAGCTGAAATCGTGCATAGCAGCAGAAAGAAAATAGGAAACAAGAAACACAACTCCTACTCCGCCTCTCGTATTCGTCATATTGATTTGTTTTTTTGTCAAAACAAATTTCAGGCATGTATATATTATTTCTTTGCTCTTCAAGCAATTCATATTAGATATTTTAAATCAGTATATGTTCATGAATCAAGTGACAACACGAAATTTTACAGCAACTTATTCAAAACTCAGAACATGCTTCTCGGCTTCATGATTTATGCTTCACGGGTTGGATGTTTGTGTTGTTACAGGGAGTTTCTCGATTCCAGGCATTAGTGGCTGCATCTAGGAATGTTTTAGAGTGTGTTAGGCTGTTGTTAGTTCGTTGGTTTAAGTCTATACACTCTGGAGAAAGAATTAACAGCAACATTTATATGAGTTACAGATTTTGTGTCAAGGTTTCTGTCATTGAGTTGTTTAATGCGTGTGTTCGAATCTTGACTGTCCTAGGGGCTGTAGCCATAGTTAGAACCCTACCTTAACATGTCAAGGATGTGACCAAATCATCCTTTCAAGGATTGGTTCAAGGATCCATCAAAATTTCACCAAAACAACACAAGTGCATTTCGGTTTTCTTCATTTCCTGTGAGTGTACACTTTCGGTTTTGGTGTGTTGTTTGGATTATGGTGGGAATCTAGCCCATAGCCATGGTTTATACAACACTTCATCATGTCTAGATTGTTTTTGGTGTCCTCGGTAGAAGCTTGGTATTGTCCTAGGTGGTTGCTTGGTTTGTGGCTGGCTTTTAACCCTTAGCCATGGCCCAAGCCATGCCTTAGGATGTTGGTAAGAGTCTTTGGTCGGTGTTTCAAGCCAATGGTCATTAATTTCAGAGTTTACACCACAAACACACAAGCTGCTACTGCTGTATTTTGACAGCAGCTTTGGTTCTTGGTTTTGTTGGTGGTTTGAGTTCTCGGTTGGCTTTTAGCCTATGGCCTTGGACTAGACAATATCCTAATGAGTTAGGAAAGTCATGTTTTTGGCCGTTCATGATTCGGTTGAGTTTAGAGGTCTTACCAAAATTTACGGTGCAATGTACCAAAATGACACTCGAAAGAGTGTTTTATGTTTTTGGATTCAATTCACCAATTTTCGTGTACAGCTATCATCATGAGTATTTTTCAGTATGATAGGGGTAATTTTAATCATGGTTAAACGTCAGTTTAATGTTGGTTCGGGTTGGTACGAAGCCATGATTGATAAATTAAGTTGTTGGTCATAATATTCTCGTTATTGGTTCGATTGTCAAGTTTTGGTCAATATAAGATTATTTGCATGTGTCACATATTAGAATTAAGTCGCAGCAAGTCTGGGAGCGATCCAACTCAATTGGTAAAAACAAGGTTATAATTATATTACGTGTACAAAAATATAAAATGTTTATTTTTGAGATATATTCGATATGTCTTGTGGCCACCTTACATTTATGGGTTTGGAAGTTGGTAGGTGCAACCGAGGACCTCTCCACCCGGTGACTTACGACCGGTTTACGATTATGTATGGTTACGGATATCCAGTCCAAGGGATTTGGTGATCTCTACCGCCCAGTATACTGTAGTTTAGTCTGCTCAGGCGCTCACGTTATGTTATGGGCCACTTGCTTAGAAACATTATCTCTACTAGAAAATTATGATATGATATGACAGAGCTCTATTGAGAAAAGCTTTTAAGTATAATTTTCAGATATGCACGTTGAAAGCGGACCGGTTACGGTGGCCGGAAGCGCAACGGAAGTCAAAAATTTTAAATTTTAGAGCAAAATTTCGGCCACCCCATATTTGTGCAATATTTACCTTCAAACACCATAATACATACATAGGGTGTTAGAAGTGATTTACCTATCAACCCCTTGAGGTTGATGTGTGGCTCCAACTAAACTGTAAACACTTTAGCTCTTGAAGGTTGGCAATCTACAAGCTCCTCCTCCAACTCCAAAAATTAAGCCCACCACAAGCTATGTAAATCCCTTCTTGCTTTGCACTAGAAAAGCAAGAAGATTTTTCAATGAAAAGATTTTATTCTCCAACTCTTGAAGAACAAAATGAAGAAAAATTTGAGAGAAAATTGGTGAGAGGTTTCGGCCAAGACAAGGTGAGAATGAGGGAGTGAAGTCTAGACTTGGGTGTGGGAAAAGTGAAAAAGTTGATCCCCATGCCATGCATTATTTTATTAAAAAGTATTCAAAGTCTCTTCACCTCCCAAGCATGCAAACCCTAGCATGTCATGTATATATAATATGGTTTCTAACACATTAAAAACCATGGACTAAATTTTAATTATCTTAAACACATTTGAGATTAATTAAATACTACTTGAATTTATTCAAGTCCCACAAGTTAAATAATTATTTTAATTGAGCTCTACAAGACTCAATATAATTTAATTAATTCAACACTTGAATTAATTTAATTATTTGGACTCTACTAGGTCCACTAGTGTTTAATTAATTCAACACTTGAATTAATTTAATTTAGTCCATAATAATGCTTATGAAAATCACAATTTTCAAATATATTATTCACTTGGCCAAATTTTAATTTAGGAACACTTCCATAAATCAAAATTTACATTTCTCACATAGAAGTCATACTTCTATTTTTCTTTACGCTTATAAACTCATTTATAAGCCGTTCAACACATTGAACTAATTTTCTCCTTTATAGAAGTCATACTTCTAATTTTCCTTACGCTTATAAACTCCTTTATAAGCCGTTCAACATATTGAACTATTTTTACTTCTCAACGGGATCTAGAAAGCTAGTACTTGTGTGGCCCTCAATGGTTCATTGATACAACTAGCCGTGGGTTCACATCTCCATGTGATTCGGACTAAACATGTCCTTATATGAGCATACCCCAATTGCTCCATTCTTATTTATCAACACCTTGATAACAAGAACGTCAGAACTCAAGTCTGATAATACCCAACCAATCATGTTAAACGCCTAGCAGCATTGCTTACATGATTCCCTAGGTATCAAATGATAGTGCCTGCAAGAACCATTCAATTATGGTTAGCGTACAGTACGGTCCCTTCAACTCATATATCCCGACCGATTCGACAGTTATTGGTCTATCGAGAGTTGTCAATGAATCGATACCATGTGTCATGTTGTGGTTGCATCGATGATGTAATCTATGAAACCCCTTTCATAATTACCACCATACTCTGATCAGAGATTTCAACCCACACATACATGAAAAACACATAGGATATCCATACCCGTAGGTAAGCGGTGAATCCCCGGCTACAATGCATCGACTCCTATATGTTTCGCCGTAACACCCAACCTTGCCACCTGATGACCCCATAAGAGTCGGTAAACAAGTCAAAGTGAAATGCTAGCACATAGAGTCTCAATGTTGTCCCGGGTCATAAGGACTAATGGTGTACAACCATAAACTAGGACTTTTCCACTCGATAAGTGAGAACCACTTGGAAAGTCCTTTATAGAGGGTTGTTCAGTGCACTCTACAAGGAGCACCTATCTGCATGCTCGGACATCACAATGTCCCCTACCAATGAAACATGGTACTCACATCGCAGATACTAGTCTCTAACTCGAGCAGCCTTTATCCTTCTTAGTGGCGGCTGAATCGACTAGGAACGGTTTAGAATATACAGTATTCCAAATATGAGTTTCATGATACTCATCATATGAGCATCTCATATTCTTTCTACTATTTGTATATTCAAGTGCTTTATCTATGCAACTAGCATGGGTATACAGATAAAGATTTGCCAAAATAATAAATTCAAATATTATTAAAATAAAGATCGTTTATACAAAGAGTTTCATCGTGAACAGTCGGCCAACACTTGGCTCGACGTGCACCTACTCTAACAATCTCCCACTTGAACTAGAGCCAACTACCCATATACTTCAGACCCATTGATTCGCGATGCTTGTCGAATAATGGTCCAGGTAAAGGCCTAATTAGTGGATCAACAACATAATCTGCGGAGCCAACTTTGTCAATAGACACTTCTCTTCTTTCCACAATCTCTCCAAGGATGTGGTACTTTCTCAATACTCGTTTGGATTTCTGATGAGACCTAGGCTCCTTTGCTTGAGCTATAGCTCCCGTGTTGTCACACAACACCGGGACAGGAGCAACTCCATTAGGAATGACGCCCAACTCTTGGACGAAATTCCTTATCCAAACAGCCTCCCTTGCTGCATCTGATGCAGCAATGTATTCGGCCTCTGTGCTGGAATCCGTAGTATTGTCTCGCTTGGAACTCTTCCAAGAGACAGCAGCACCATAGAGCATGAATACAAAACCAGAGGTTGACTTCGAATCATCGATATCGCTTTGGAAGCTAGAGTTGGTATAGCCTTCCAATTTTAGTTCTCCATCCATAGACCAAGAACAATTTATTGGTCCTTCTCAACTACTTGAGGATGTCTTTCACAGCTTTCCAGTGTGGAAGTCCAGGGTTCGATTGATATCTACTTACTACACTTAGTGCGAAAGCCACGTCAAGACGTGTATATATCATCCCATACATGATGCTACCAATTGCCGAAGCATACGGAATGCGTGTCATCGCCACTATCTCTGCATCAGTCTTGTGAGACAGACTTGGATAGGGACACGCCATGACACATTGGTAGGTGTCCTCCCTTAGACTCATCCATCGAGAACGGCTTCACGATGGTATCAATGTATGTGGACTGGGTGAGACCAAGCAATCTTCTCGATCTATCTCTATAGATCTGTATTCCCAATACAAAAGATGCTTCACCCAAGTCCTGCATCGAGAACTTACTCGCTAGCCATATTGTAGTATCCCGATGCCTAATTTGAGTTAATTATTGGATTAATTGTATTTCGCTGGGATCGGAAGGACCGAACCGGGTTCGGATCGTCCGAAGTTGGTTCGGATCGTCCGAAGTGGGTTCGGATCGTCCGTTCTGTTCGGAGTCAGACGAGTCATGTCATGTCAGAGTTCGGATCGTCCGAAGACAGGTGGCTGGACACGTGGAAGACATGCAATGTTCGGATCGTCCGAAATGGATCGGATCGTCCGAAGTGTACCGGATCGGAGCGTCCGAAGTGGATCGGATCGTCCGATCGTTGTCTATAAATAGAAGCGCGAGGCTTCACTTTTCACTCGCCAATTCCGAGAGTTCCAGAGCGTTTTAGTCGTTTCTGATGGGTTTCTAGTCTTTTCCCGAGGTTCGGGCACTAGCGGGGAGCTACTGGTATTGTAGCGGAGCTGTGCTCTAGTTGGGGGCTAGCGGCATCAGTGGGCTGACTACGGACGCAGGTATAGTTCTGGGTTTCTTTTGAGATTTGGGAGTATCTATTAGTCTAGTTAAGGCTTTTAGATGTGGTTTAGTGATATGATATCACTTGGATTGTAGGCTTGATTCTAGGGCTGATTGCTAGGATCTACTGGTTTGAGGTACGAAAGTACTATCCGAGATAGCAGGATTGAGTATGCTTTACTATGTGTTGCATGTTTATATGTTGCATTATTATCTGTCATATGATGCATGGTTTATTATGCGGCATTTGCATAATCATGTTGAGCCTGATTATCTTTGAGATAGCCTGTTGAGAGGGTGCTCAGCCCTCGTTTGTTGTGGATGGTTGGACCCCGTTGGCCGACGGTGGTCAGGTCACCGGTATATCCACAGGTTTATTTTGGTATGGGAGCCACCTCCTGGTGCGACGGCGCAGAGTGCTACATACCTTGACGTCATTTACCTGAGCAGTATTTCGATATACCCAGATCCTGGTATCCAGTACATTTTGCATACATGCATGTCATAGTCTTGTATACTCATGCTTTCGGTGCTGAGCGTTTTATGCTCACGTCCTCGGTTTATCTCTGTTTTGGACACCCTATTCGATGGGGCAGGTCTCAGGTTGGGCGGTCCAGGAGAGAGTGGACAGGGAGCTGGCAGAGGTTGACCTGTAGTTGTTGGTATTTGTTCTTGGTATTTTAGTTCGATCTGGTTGTTTAAGTATTTTGTACTTACAGATTCGATTGGGTTGTATTACTGTTTTTCCGCTGTTTACCTGATTCAGTTTTAAATGTTAATTTTGCATGCTTAAGTTCTGATTAGTAGGTGATTCTGGAACGGGTCACTACACATATCTTAGTTGATTGCAACATTCCTACATCATTTCATATGAGTAGAATGTCATCAACATACAACACCAGGAATGTCACAACACTCCCACTGACCCTCTTATACACATAGGGTTCCTCAGGATTCTTAGTAAATCAAACTCTTTGATTGTACTCTCGAATTTAAGGTTCCAACTCCCAGATGCCTTCTTTAGACCATAAATAGATTTCTGAAGTTTGCATGCCATATGCTCACTTCCGACAGATGTAAACCCTTCAGGTTGAGACATGTAAATCTCTTCCTTAATATCCCCATTAAGAAAGGCTGTCTTGACATCCATCTGCCATATCTCATAGTCATACCATGCAGCTATGGCTAGCAAAATCCTTATGGACTTGAGCATTGCAACTGGTGAAAAGGTTTCCTCAAAGTCAACTCCTTGTCTTTGAGTATATATTTTTGCCACCAATCGCGCCTTGAAGGTCAATACCTTCCCATCTGCCCCAAGTCCCTATGGGAACCGTTCTCAGGTGGATCTATAAGATCCCACACTTGGTTTGAATGCATGGAATTCAACTCAGATTCCATAGCTTCAAGGCATTTGGATGAATCGGCATCAGATAACGCTTCCTTGAAGGTCCTTGGATCACATCCATGGTTAGGCTCATCATGGCCCTCTTCAAGAAGCAGACCATACCTCATAGGTGGTCTCGAGACTCTCTCGGATCTTCTAGGAGCTTGTATCTCCTCTCTTGGCTCTTCGGGTGTGGGTTCTTCAATTGTGGGTGTTTCTCGAACCTCCTCGAGTTCTATCATCTCCCCTTTTCTATCCAATAGAAATTCCTTTTCCAAAAAGGTTGCATTTCTAGAAACAAACACTTTTGTTTCTTGGGGATGATAGAAATAATATCCAACTTAATTCCTTGGATATTCCACAAAGTAACATAAAATGGATCGACTATCCAATTTATCTCCCACTACCTGCTTCATAAGCAGGGCACCCCATATTCTAAGATAAGAATACTTAGGAGGCTTACCCATCCATATCTCATATGGTGTATGCCTTTGAATGGACATTTAATGGAATATCTTTCAATTTTAAGTTATAGAGATTGTTTTCAAGTTTTCAAGTACCAATCAAACATTCATTCATGTAAATGTTGCAAACACCTTTGCAAAATAAACAAGAATATCCATTTTTATCACCATAGAAATGGAAACAATGTTTTTACAAAATTAGGTACAAACAAAACATCTCATAAAATTAACTTAAACTATTGTTCAATAATAAGTAAACATCTTCAATAGCCTTGGAAGCAACTCTTGCTCCATTGCCCATCCTCAAGAAGGTCACACCTTCCTTAAGCTTCCTACTTCTTTCCATCACCTGCAAATCATTACAGAGATGTGAGCCACAGCCGGTATCTAATACCCAAGAAGTAGAGTTAATGGAGATATTTACTTCAATGTAAAACATACCTTTGCCAGAACCCTTCTGGGCAAGATATTCCCTGCAGTTACGCCTCCAATGTCCAGGCTTCTTTCAGTGATGACAGATGTCAACTGTCTTCTCAGCCTTAGCTGGCGCGGCTGCCACTACGGGACTCGGAGTCTGCCTCTTCAAGGGCTCGCTCTTCTTGGGGCGCTTGAAAGAACGCTTCTTTCCCTTCCCAAGTGGACCGGTCTTCGTGCCAGATGAAGAGCCCACATAAAGAACCGGCTTCTCCTTCTTGATTGTGGACTCAAAGGTCACAAGCATGTTCACCAACTCTTCAAGGCTGGGCTCGAGCTTGTTCATATTGAAGTTCACGACAAAAGGATCGAAAGAGCTAGGCAGCGACAGCAGCAGCACATCCGTGGTCAACTCCGATGGCAAGATCAAATCCATGCCAACAAGCTTGTCCACGAGCCCAATCAACTTTAGGCCATGCTCATGGACCGAAGTCCCATCTCGCATGCGTAAAGTGATGAGCTCCTTTACTGTGGAATGCTTCAAAGGCCGAGTTTGCTCACCGAAGAGCTCCTTGAGGTGCATATGAATGTCAGCAGCATTCTTAGCACCCTCAAAACGCCTCTGCAGCTCATCATTCATAGAAGTCAGCATATAACACCTGGCTATCAAGTCATGGTCACACCATTCCTTGTAAGCCTGCAATTCCTCAGGATTGCAGTCAGTCGGAGCCTCAACAGGGGGCGACTCAGTCAGTGTATATGCTACCCTTTCCGAATTCAAGACGATTTTCAGGTTTCTTAGCCAAGTGAGGTAATTAGGTCCAGTTAATATGTGTTTGTCGAGTATTACGGATATCGGATTGCGAATCGAAGACATTGTCAATTTGTACTGAAAAGTAAAAACAGATAAATGTTGGTGACTATTTTAAAATATTTAGTAAGATATGAAGTATGGACTTTTACTTCATAAATATTTGCTCCCACTGTTTTAACATCTTTCACTACCCTCTAGTGAAAACGGGAAACATCTTTCCTCAGTAGGTACGTAAGGTCCAATTAGCGAATTATGATCCCGAATAATATCAGCCAATCACAATTCCTAAAAGGTAGTTTCCAATTGCATCACAATGCAACCCTCTACGTAAACTTTTGTCTCACGTTTGATTAGGATCCAATAATATGACGTCGTTCATCTTCACGTGTCAAGCCTTACCCATCGATGTTGAACCTTAATGGACGGTCGCAATGAGTTCCCCCAATAATATGAGCCGAAATCATGGGAGTTCCACGTAGTTCACATCACCATGTCAATGGATGTCACAGCTTTCCGGCACCCAAAGCTCCCCCAATAATATGAGCCGAGCCCCGTGTACGGGTAGCGTTCATCATGCACCCATTGTCGATGGAAGACAAGGAAATTATAAACAAATTTACAATTCCCCTTTTCGGGCTTGATATTAATTTTGAATCTTATTCAAAATGAGGGTTTTTAATTTCGAAAGGTCTCATCATTAATTTTATTTTAAAAGATCGCCATGTTTGATCGTATGTTTGCCGAATTCATGCAACTTTGTTTTTATCATAATAATAACGCACATACTCATTATTTATAATATATCATGCATATATTATAAACAGTAAACAAACAAGGATGATCAATCGCCCCAATACTAACGGACCGTGTGAGCTAAACACGGGCCTAGGTCCAATCCTAGGGAAATGCACGGGATGCAAATGAAACTATTACATAAGCTTCCAATATTTACATGTCTTCGATCTTCATAATCATCATGGCCACCATCTTCCAATCTTGATCATCCACTATACTAATATTTACAAATAAATATCCATGGCAAATAGGGATACATCTCATGGGGTGGGAACGGGCCATAAACCAAGCCCACTTTAAATTGATAATTATTACAATCATTCAACACAAAATATCCTATCATACATCTGGCAAATTGGGCTTGGGCTTTTGATCATCCTTCATGCATAATATCACATATCATACACCATCAATTAATTATCACAATAATTAATTGATCCAATATTATATATCTTGATCCAATCACTAACCGCCACGATTATAAACTAAATTAACAAAGTATACAAACACCTTTGTCTACTTTCCAATTAATTTATTTATAACCGAATTTCTTATAAATCACAATTTCTTATAAATAATTAAAGTCCAACTTCAATTATTTATTTTATGAGGAAAAATTTGCAACTTTTGTAATTTTAAACTTAAGGGCCCAAAAACTTATTTTTTACCAAAAACATTTTTAGCTCATTTAAAATTCACAAACATGTTAGCCATCCAATGGCCCAACAACTCAAGGCCCATGACACTTTGATATTTCAAAACACCTTTTGAAAACCCTAGCCGTCATCGCCGTCGCCGGAGCTCCGTCGCCGGATTCCGGCCAACTTACAAAAATTTTTTTTTTTATTAAATTGATGGGGTTGTTCGGGCAGCCCCTCGGGCTGCCCTAGCTGCCCGAAACGGGCAGCCCCTCGGGCAGCAACATGCTGCCCGAAATCCCCATTGTAATGCCTTGATTTTTCTTGCAAATTTCATTCTCATGCGGTTAGAAATCAATCTCAATATAATATCTTGTATTTGCTACACAAAATCGTAACCATAGCTCTGATACCACTTGAAAGCGGACCGGTTACGGTGGCCGGAAGCGCAACGGAAGTCAAAATTTTTAAATTTTAGAGCAAAATTTCGGCCACCCCATATTTGTGCAATATTTACATTCAAACACCATAATACATACATAGGGTGTTAGAAGTGATTTACCTATCAACTCCTTGAGGTTGATGTGTGGCTCCAACTAAAGTGTAAACACTTTAGCTCTTGAAGGTTGGCAATCTACAAGCTCCTCCTCCAACTCCAAAAATTAAGCCCACCACAAGCAATGTAAATCCCTTCTTGCTTTGCACTAGAAAAGCAAGAAGATTTTTCAATGAAAAGATTTTATTCTCCAACTCTTGAAGAACAAAATGAAGAAAAATTTGAGAGAAAATTGGTGAGAGGTTTCGGCCAAGACAAGGTGAGAATGAGGGAGTGAAGTCTAGACTTGGGTGTGGGAAAAGTGAAAAAGTTGATCCCCATGCCTTGCATTATTTTATTAAAAAGTATTCAAAGTCTCTTCACCTCCCAAGCATGCAAACCCTAGCATGTCATGTATATATAATATGGTTTCTAACACATTAAAAACCATGGACTAAATTTTAATTATCTTAAACACATTTGAGATTAATTAAATACTACTTGAATTTATTCAAGTCCCACAAGTTAAATAATTATTTTAATTGAGCTCTACAAGACTCAATATAATTTAATTAATTCAACACTTGAACTAATTTAATTATTTGGACTCTACTAGGTCCACTACTGTTTAATTAATTCAACACTTGAATTAATTTAATTTAGTCCATAATAATGCTTATGAAAATCACAATTTTCAAATATATTATTCACTTGGCCAAATTTTAATTTAGGAACACTTCCATAAATCAAAATTTACATTTCTCTCATAGAAGTCATACTTCTATTTTTCTTTACGCTTATAAACTCATTTATAAGCCGTTCAACACATTGAACTAATTTTCTCCTTTATAGAAGTCATACTTCTAATTTTCCTTACGCTTATAAACTCCTTTATAAGCCGTTCAACATATTGAACTATTTTTACTTCTCGACGGGATCTAGAAAGCTAGTACTTGTGTGGCCCTCAATGGTTCATTGATACAACTAGCCGTGGGTTCACATCTCCATGTGATTCGGACTAAACATGTCCTTATATGAGCATACCCCAATTGCTCCATTCTTACTTATCAACACCTTGATAACAAGAACGTCAGAACTCAAGTCTGATAGTACCCAACCAATCATGTTAAACGCCTAGCAGCATCGCTTACATGATTCCCTAGGTATCAAATGATAGTGCCTGCAAGAACCATTCAATTATGGTTAGCGTACAGTACGGTCCCTTCAACTCATATATCCCGACCGATTCGACAACTATTGGTCTATCGAGAGTTGTCAATGAATCGATACTATGTGTCATGTTGTGGTTGCATCGATGGTGTAATCTATGAAACCCCTTTCATAATTACCACCATACTCTGATCAGATATTTCAACCCACACATACATGAAAAACACATAGGATATCCATACCCGTAGGTAAGCGGTGAATCCCCGGCTACAATGCATCGACTCCTATATGTTTCGCCGTAACACCCAACCTTGCCACCTGATGACCCCATAAGAGTCGGTAAACAAGTCAAAGTGAAATGCTAGCACATAGAGTCTCAATGTTGTCCCGGGTCATAAGGACTAATGGTGTACAACCATAAACTAGGACTTTTCCACTCGATAAGTGAGAACCACTTGGAAAGTCCTTTATAGAGGGTTGTTCAGTGCACTCTACAAGGAGCACCTATCTGCATGCTCGGACATCACAATGTCCCCTACCAATGAAACATGGTACTCACATCGCAGATACTAGTCTCTAACTCGAGCGGCCTTTATCCTTCTTAGTGGCGGCTGAATCGACTAGGAATGGTTTAGAATATACAGTATTCCAAATATGAGTTTCATGATACTCATCATATGAGCATTTCATATTCTTTCTACTATTTGTATATTCAAGGGCTTTATCTATGCAACTAGCATGGGTATACAGATAAAGATTTGCCAAAATAATAAATTCAAATATTATTAAAATAAAGATCGTTTATACAAAGAGTTTCATCGTGAACAGTCGGCCAACACTTGGCTCGACGTGCACCTACTCTAACACACGTAGTTATAATTATTCATGATACGACTTTCACTGTACGCTTTACGATACCATATTTTTACTTTGCATGCAATTTTATGATATATTTACTTTTTATTCACGATATATACATGTTGAGTCTTTAGACTCACTAGACTTGATTTTTGTAGGTACTAATGAGGTCGAGGCCGAGGGCGGAGACCAGTGAGTTGTCTTGGGTCAGCGGTAGTAGGAACCCGATGACCTCATGTTTTAGTTTATGCATTTTCTTATGTTCAAACTCACTTTTAATACGTTGGTTATATTTTTAATTTGTTGACAATATTTGCCTCCGCTGTTATTTTAAAGTTAAAATTATGTACATGTTTGTTTTATAAATGAGGCAAGATAATTATTTATTTAGAAAATTTTAATAATTCCGCTAAAATATGAATACAAAATACGGGCCTTTACAAAAACGAAAACGAATATATAAGGCCAAGGCTCAGTGGATGGGTAAAATTGTCGCTGATGTCCTCGCCACTGGGTACCGTAGTTTTAATTGATGATTACATCGATTAGAGCTGATACAAAAATCACACCTAATGATCTAAATTCAATTAAAGAAAATGAACATGTATATGTTGATATGATGAGATACTTTAAGGACACGTTATGCTTTAACATGCTATGTTTAAGTTCATGCTTTTAATATCATGAAATGTATGCTATTTACAGTAATTTTCCTTATTGCATGTTAAGTATATGTACTTATTATAACGATTCAGGTGTGTTGAGTCTTTAAACTCACTAAGTGGGTGATCGAGCAAAACTTGCACTGTAAAACTCTTGGTAAAAATTAATAATATTTAAGCATGAAATAATCTCAAGTGCACGATGGAAAGTAATAATATAATATACTAGAGTACGAGTATCATTCCACTAGACACTATATTTTGCAATTATTATTTCCAGTTATCAAATCCTGGGCAACAAAATTTGAATGATTGTTTTCTGATACTATAATTATAGAAAAACTCAAAGAGAAATTTCAAGAATTAAATAATTAGATATATAATCCAGAATGATTAATTAAAATTCAGTGAGAATTGAATTTTTTAAGAATCTCGGTTCACCTACCCTCATCATTTACTTAATTCGCTCGACATTGATTTACGCTTTTGACGTGATTTCCTACACAATTGAACACACCCTCTCGAGCTATGCCAAACTAATTCTACTCAGTGAACTAACTAATTTTTTTTAATTATTAATCAAAGTTGAATCAAATGCCGATTTATGAAATACCTAGTTTTCGACCCTTAGGACTATAACTATCAACATGTATTCCACTTCATATTTTTATGTAAATTGTAGCTCCACGATCTATGCTATTAATTCCAATCACAAGCTATTCTCTCGAACTCAATTGCGATATGAAATGATTATTATTGTTAGCTACACTTTAATAACGTACTGAAAAACAGTAGCATATTCGAGAATAAATCGATAGTCAAAACATAAATTACTTAAATCAAAGTTCGGAGTAGGATCCTCTTAATCCCAACAAATATGAAAGTTAGCGACTCGAATTCATAGTAAAAACGAACAAAACAATGTTTTAAATGATAAATTCTAAATAAGAAATACTTGTCGTGATGAAAGTGCGAAGAATTGTGTCCGAAAATCATCAAATCTTCAATCCAAGCAATGGCTCCAAGCTTTCTTTTCCTTGTTTTCTTCCTTGAATGCCAAAATATTGTCTGAATCCACCCAAATCGTCCATCCTATCTTTCCATATAATCTTCATTCAGAAAATTAGGCAAGAAATTTGCCAGAAAATCTTTCCAAAACTAAGTGGCTCTCGGGCGGTAAAATCTTACCACTCGAGCGCCAGGTCCTCTGCCAAATACTTTTTACTCGCAACAATCCGCACTCGAGCGGTCAGATCCTACCTCTCGAGCACCAAGTCTTCTGTAAATTTGTGTGAATGGACACCACTCGTGAGTTTTCTGTCTTTTTTATTCAAAGCATACCCCTCGCGCCCGGATGAGAAGATTATATCGCTCGGGCGCTAGCCTCGGCTTGCACATTTTCGTTCTGATTGAAGTTTTTCGGCCATTTTATTTGAAAATTCGTCACGTACAAGTGAGACACGATCATATTCATATGCTTACTCTAAAACGAACAAGATGTAAATTAAATGTACGCATGCACAATGAAAACACACAAAAAACTAATGCAATAAAACATGTAAAAACGACACATATCAAACCCCCTATACTCACCTTTTGCTCGCCCTCGAGCAAAATAGGTTGCAGGACAACAACTCAAAAAGTAGCATGTCGGTGCAGTCATTGTTCTGGTTTGCCTCAGCGAATATCCTCACATCTCTTATCCACTCACGCAAGACACTAGTTATAATTTTCACTACGAAATTTCAACACTACAATCTTTCATGGATTTAAAAAAAAACGTGTGTGTGTGCAATGTTGGCTCAAGCATAATGCATTTCTGTAGGAAAATTTTCAATGTTGTCAGAGACTTCAATCAACACATTAGTGCAGCAATCCCTTTCTCACATCCCTCTTCACTAGCTACCAATTTGCATTACAAATAGTTAGGACTCGGTAGGCATAAATCAGTGAGGGATTGGGGTATCTCGATTATCCTGGAATGGGTAATGAGGGAAGGAATATAATTTCATTCCTTTATTGGCTCCCCCACACCTTACATCTCCATCTTTTATTTTTTTTGTGTGCACTGATTTTTTTTCTTTTTCTGTCGTCCCTCATATAGGAACGAAAAATATGGGCGTGTGGCTTTTGTCCAATATTACGGGTGCATCAAGAAAGGTTAGACAAGGCTAGATATACAGGTGCAAGTATCGCAACACAATTTTTATCAGTAAGCTCAGTTCAATAAATGAGTTTAGCATAGATGTACCTAACTCATCTTCGTCCTGTTGAGCACTGTTTGTGTCGAAGGATGTGTTCAAGTTCACTAAGTCATGCATGTTCGGGTTCCAACATTTGTGCCGAAAACTTCATTATCCAATTAAGATTTTCATACATCAATCACTCATGTGTTCTAAACTAGTGTCATAAAAAAAATGGACATGCGTATATGTGACCCATTCAACATCATCATTGGCTACCACATATCAATCTAGTACCAACTATAAACCACTTCTCAAATGACAAAAAACAAAACACACGAGACAAATGCAATACAAAAGACAAACTAAACAACCAACCGAAACACAAAATAATCACACTAAACACCCACCCCCCAAATAGAAATGTGCAATGTCCCCAGTGCACAAGAAAATTAAACAAGTAGACACACAAATGCATAACAAAGACACGAATGCAATATAAATGACAGAAAGAAATAACACTGATAACAAAAATTACTGCAGCAGAAAGAAAAAACGAAAAGAAGGGGAAACAGTGAACTCCCATTATCAAGGTTCATCCTCGTCATGTTCTGGTGGTGGCACTCCCGATGCATCCCACTGCTGATAATAGTAATACTGAAAATGGTAAGGGGGAATGAACGGCAAAGGTGGTGATATGGTCGCTGGGTGAACGCTCCCTTGGACAAGCATCGTGCGCATCATGGACTTGACATAAGTAAAATGTTTTGAAGTTCGCATTGACGTGATCATGATGAGTCATGAATACGAGAGTCTGCACGCGACATGGGGCGGTGGTGCTCGATCCACCGGCATCCACCTAAAGAGTGGGGAAGTTTGTCTGTCGTTTCGCGCTCTTACGCTGCAAGTCCTCCATACAAATGGGCTTCATCGGTTGCAGCCATTCCTCATCATCCCAGAAGACAACCCCCGCCCTTGCACACAACTCTAATATGATAATGGGAAAGAAAAGACCGATGTGGCTGTTATGAATGCTCAACATGATTAGAGAGATGATGAACTTGCCCACATTGATGGCATAGTCCTGAAATAAAGCATAGAGCACAACTGCCCCTTCCTTTTGTACCTCACTCTTGTGTGATACCGGCATCATCCTCCTTGCCAAGAACAAATACAAAAGGGAATTATTGGCATGCAAATATCTCTCGTCAAAACAACTCGGTGGTCCCCCTAATGGTTTCCAGGTCGCCCCTAGAAGACACAAAGTCCCGAGTATCACAGTTTAATCAGGGGCATCAACCAATGCCTCAAATGCGGAGTCATCAACCTCGGCCTTTTATAAGAGTGAGTTAATCATGGCAGAATCAAACGGCACAAGGCGACCTATAACAAAAGCCTTATCGTCCGTCCTTTCACCCGCATTGGCATAAATTTCCGAACCACAGACACAACCGCAGTTGCTGGTTGACTTCCAAATCTTTCCCATCCCCTCTTACCCAACTCCACAAGAGGTGCTAAGTTTCTATCTTCAAATTGCTGCCAAAATCCCCTCTCGACAATTTGGTTTCTATGAATCTTAACATGATTATATCGAGCCCTAGCCGCCTCGTTCACAAAGCGAGTTCTATCAAATGACGAAGATAAAGAGGAAGAGCTGAGATTACCTTTCGATTTTTCGGGAGCCATGGTGATAGATTATGGAGGTGGTGACCGGAGGGAAGATTCCTAGAGAGAGGAGGCTTCTCGATTTTGAACGATGATTGCGAACCAAATTGCTTGAACCCGGATTTGGGAGAGATTTGCTGCAAAAAAAACGTGAGTGAGCGCAGGTGAGAGTTAGGTTTTAGGGGAAATTTTTGCAGAATGAGAAAGGGCAAAGGGAAGGGCCGACTTTATGTTCAGTAATGCCCGGGCGGTAAAATTTTACCGCGCGAGCGCCGACTACACTGGAAATTTTTTGTGTGCAGTGGTGTTTTACCGCTCGGTCGCGAACACTTTGCCAAAATAATATTGCAGTCGAGAGGTTGACTGTCGGTCAGTTTCAGTTCGGACTTTCTTGGAAAAGGGTTATTCGAAGTTGTGGCTCAATTGTGCCACCTATGTAATGCTTCACGTTGGGCGTTGACCATAAACGTCCCATCCATTCTATCTTGCAGTTCTACATCTCCCAATGGGTATACTCTAGAAATCATGAACGGACCAGACCATCACGACTTCAATTTTCTGGGAAACAAACGCAACCAGAAGTTGTAGAGTAAGACATTTTCACCTTCCTTGAATTCCCTGTCGATGATTCTCCTGTGATGAGCTCTCTTTGTCTTTTCCTTGTATGACAGTGGGAGATCATATGCCAAATTTCGAAATTCATCCAACTGATCCAATTGAAGCAGACATAGTTTACCTGCATCAGTAAAATTGAAGTTTAGTGATTTTGTTTCCCAATATGCCCGATGTTCTAACTCTATAGGTAAATGATATGCTTTACCAAACAGTAATCTATACGGTGTAGTGCCTATAGGTGTTTTAAAAGCAGTCCTATATGGCCAAAGAGCATCATCTAACCGCACAAACCAGTCTTTCCGACTGACACCTACAACTTTTTCCAAAATCCGCGTGATCTCTCATTTAGACTCTTCCACTTGACCACTCGTCTGGGGTGATAGGGGGTAGAGATCTTATGTGTGACACCATATTTGCTCAAAAGTTTTTCAAATAGTTTGTTGCAAAAATGGATTACACCATCACTAATGATTGCTCGTGGTGTTCCAAATCTGTTAAAAATATTTTTCTTTAAAATTTCATGACCACTTGAACATCATTAGTGGCATATGCTTCTGCCTCTACCCAATTAGACACATAGTCAATCGCAACAAAAATAATTTTATCCGTGAACGAACTAGGAAACGATCCCATGAAGTTTATCCCCCACACATAAAAAATATCACACTCAATGATATTGTTTAATGGCATTTCATGACGGTTAGAGATGTTACCTGTCCGCTAGAATTTATCACAGGCAAGCATATAAGAACCATCATCTTTAAATATGGTCGGCCAATAAAAGCCACATTCAAGTACTTTAGATGCCGTCCGTGTTGGTCCAAAATGACCACCTACCTGACGGTCATGACAATGGTCGAGAATTTGACCAAACTCTTCCTTTGCAACACACATTCTTATCATGGAACTACACGAATCTTAAACAAAAGTGGATCATCCCAAAAATAATGCTTAACCTCATAAAAGAATTTCTTGCGTTGGTGAAACGATAGATTGGTTGCTGGTATGCATGCGACAAGAAAGTTAGCAAAATTTGCATACCAAGGACATTGTTTCACCTCAAATAGCTGCTCATCAGGAAACCAATCATTAATGGTATAATCTACACAGTCATTACTAATAAGCTCCAATCTAGACAAGTGATCAGCTACCACATTCTCAACACCCTTTTTATCCTTTATCTCCAAATCAAACTCTTGTAACAATAAAATCGACCTAAGTAGGCGTGGATTTGCATCTTTCTTAGCAAGTAAATATTTCAGTGCACAGTGGTCTATGTAAACAATGACTTTGAATAAAACAAGATATGAATGAAATTTGTCAAGTGCGAATACTACTACAAGTAATTCCTTTTCAGTGGTTGCATAATTCAATTGCATCTCATCTAGGGTTTTACTTGCGTAGTAAATTCTATGAAATACCTTGTTTTTACGCTGGCCAAGAACAGCAAAACTTTAGTATCACTGGCATCGAACATGACCTCAAAGGATAGATCCCAATCCGGTGCTAAAAAAATAGGAGACGTCACCAAGCGCTCCTTTAAATCCTCGTATGCCTACAGACAGTCAGAATTAAAATCAAACGTGTAATGCCCGAGAATTAATCACTGTTAATCAAGGATTATTGACTTATAATTTAACGTGATTACGAAAGGGCCAACTGAGACACGATTTAAGATAATGTGTGGCCATTTATTTTGAATTTCAGAGTGTGTTGCCGAAGCAACACCGCACCCACGCCCTTGCATGTACCGCACCCGCGGTGCATGGACAGAAACTTGGTCAGTTTTATCGAAGGGTGACCGCACCCGCGGTCTTGACATGTACCGCACCCGCGGTCGTGCAATTTCAGAATAGATAAGAATGCCGAAGCATGAGCGCACCCGCGGTCTTGAACTTACCGCACCCGCGGTGCGACGTGTTGTGTGAAAATGAGGACACCTCATGGCATGCATGCACTGATATATATAGACTGTAATCCCTTCGAAAATCATTCAGAGAATTGAAGAAAAGGTCTGAGGAAGAAGAAAGAAAATCCTTACGCCTTTTGCGAGAAATCTGTCCGTCTGATTTCGAATCCGACTTTGGTATCGAGTTCCTATCGACGTGGGCTACAACTGGACGTAAGTTTTACTACGTTTTGACATGCTTTGTAATTATGATATTGTCAGAATTGAATGGAACACATATATGTTGTTCTTGACGTATTAGACATCATAGAATCAAAGTCAGATTAAGAAACGGACTGATTTTGGAATTGTTATGATTTTCGGAGTAGTTTTGGAGTCGATTTGATA
The DNA here is from genome assembly GCF_022965805.1 of Primulina eburnea. Lineage (NCBI taxonomy): Eukaryota > Viridiplantae > Streptophyta > Magnoliopsida > Lamiales > Gesneriaceae > Primulina > Primulina eburnea. The sequence goes on along the minus strand of NC_133106.1, from coordinate 12,696,514 downwards.
TCAGAATTGAATTGTTATCGAGTACGAGATGTTGGGATTGATATCTGACTGATATGGTAGCGCTGGATATATTGAGATTATGACATTATGTTAGTGAAACAGAATTTGATTGAATTCTGTTTATATCCAGTTTTGATTTGAATGGGTATTGATAGTATACTCCTTGGTATTGTCATTGCCAGATTGATATGGACAGGTTTTGAGTTCGAGACTTCGACAGAGTCAGAGTATCAGAAAGAAAGGTATAAATTAATGTTGAGTTGGGATTGCACAACTCGAGGAAGGTTTGAATCGAGTTTCCCTAAATCACATACTTAGTTTATTACATTGATTCTTGTAATTGATGAGATTGATGTTTGTTGTCTATTGATCTATAGCCACTGCATGTGATGACTGCTGATTCGCTAGTCATTGACTGATTTGCTTAGATACTGAATGCATGTATTGACTACTGAGTCGTTGAGTCGTAGGCTGATTCGTCTAGTTACCGACTGATTCGTCTGGTTATTGACTGATTCGTCTAAACTTAAGCTGATTCGCTTAATTACCGGCTGATTCGTCTGGTTATTGACTGATTCATCTAAACTTAAGCTGATTCGCTTAATTACAGGCTGATTCGTCTGGTTATTGGCTGATTCGCCTAATTCTTGACTGATTCGTCAATTCTGCGGCTGATTCGCCCAGACACTGATATATGAATTATATCGATGCCGTTTAGGGATTGATTCATTCCTATCGACTGAGATTCGATATAATTACCTATATCCAGACATCGGGATCCTTAGGTTAGAGTTGAGTCGAGTCTGAGAAGACGCGTCAGTAGAGTCGAGTCTGAGACGACGCGTCGGTTGAGTTGAGTCTGATACGACATGTTGATTTACATTGTTTATATCATTCATGATTATTGAATGTTTGATATTAATTTATGTTTCTGATTCGAGACATGTTATGAGTAATTCTTATATGCTTTCGTATATGCTTTTATATGATTGCATGTGTACATTGTTTATACTGGGATATTTATATCTCACCGGAGTTATCCGGCTGTTGTCTTGTTTTGTATGTGTGCATGACAACAGGTGGGGCTGGATCAGGGTCAAGAAGAGGATGAGAGAAGATTAGATAGCGTGGAGATCCGGGCTTCGAAGCAACATAGGATTCAGCACTGATGTGTAGTTGAACCTAGTTGAATTCTTGTACATAACACAAGATTTGCATGTTCATGTTTAATATGTAATTTGAGTAAATTACATTACGTTTCCGCTTTGTATTTTTAAAAAAATTTAGACCCTGTATTATAATTGAGTAATTAGTCCCAATAACGATTAAAAACTTGATTAGCGTCCGGGTCCCCACAAAACGGCACATCTTTCATAAGTAAAGAAGATAGAGGTTTGGCAATTTTAGAAATGTTTTTAATAAAACGCCGGAAAACTTCAAACTCCTTTTATGGATGTTGGAGGTGGTAAGTTTTTGATAACTTCCACTTTTGCCTTTTTTGCCCCAGTACTATGCCTTTTTGTACCATATATGGCTCTTTTCCCAATTTAGCGCCAAATTCTTCTCCTCACATCTCATCAACACCAGCTTCAAATTCTACAAACAGTAATCAAATAAGAGCCAAAGGTCGAGAAGTCATCCATAAATATTTCAAGGAAAGTTTCTATCGTGTCATAAAATATAGCGGTCATGCATCGTTGAAAAGTGGCAGGGGCATTACACAAACCAAATGACATCCGTCTAAAAGCAAAGGTGCCATAAGGACAAGTGAAAGTTGTTTTCTATTGCTCCTCAGGTGCAATCATGATTTGGTTATACCAAGAATACCCATCCAAAAAACAATAAAACTCATGACCCACTAACATCTCAAGCATTTGACCAATGAAGGGAAGCGGAAAGTGATCTTTACGGGTGGCATCATTAAATTTCCTATAATCAATGCACACATGCCATCACGTAACTGTCCTAGTGTGTACTAATTAATTTTGTTCTTTTGTGATAAAGGTAATCCCACCCTTTTTCGGAACACATCGAACATGACTCACCCACGCATTGTCAGATATAGGATAGATAATACCTTCATAGAGGATTTTTATAGTTTCTTCTTTTACTACCTCTTTCATCTTTGGATTCAATCTTCTCCGAGGTTGCACAAGAGGTGAATACTTTTCTTCCATCAATATCTTGTGCATGCATACTGGTGGATTGATCCCTTTGATATCTGTCACCTTCCACGCAAATGCACTCTTATGCGCTTTCAAGACTTTCACTAATTTGTCTTCCATCACATCTGTCAAATAAGAAGAAATAATCACAGGAAGTTTATTATTCTCACCTAGATAGACGTATTTCAGATGAGAAGGTTGTTAGAGTAGGTGCCCGTCAAGCCAAGTGTTGGCCGAGTGTTCACAATGACACTCTATGTATAAGCAATCTTTATTTTAATAATATTTGAAATTATTGTTTTCGCAAATCTTTATCTGTATACCCATGCTAGTTGCATAGATAAAGCCCTTGAATATACAAATAGTAGAAAGAATATGAGATGCTCATATGATGAGTATAATGAAACTCATATTTGGAATACTGTATATTCTAAACAGTTCCTCTTCGATTCAGCCGCCGCTAAGAAGGATATAGGCCGCTAGATTTCGAGACTGGTATCTGCGATATGAGTACCATGTTTCATTGGTAGGGGACATTGTGATGTCCGAGCATGCAGATAGGTGCTCCTAGTAGAGTGCACTGAACAACCCTCCATAAAGGACTTTCAAAGTGGTTCTCACTTGTCGAGTGGAAACGTCCTGGTTTATGGTTGTACACCATTAGTCATTATGACCCGGGACAACATTGAGACTCTATGTGCTAGCATTACACTTTGAATTGTTTACCGACTCTCAAGGGGTCATCATGTGGCAAGGTTGGGTGTTTTGTCGAAACATATAGGAGTCGATGCATTGTAGTCGGGGATTCACCGCTTACCTTGGGGTATGGATATCCTATGTGTATGTAGTATGAAATCTCTAATCAGAGTATGGTGGTAATTATGAAAGGGGTTTCATAGATTACACCATTGATGCAACTACAACATGACACATAGTATCGATTCATTGACAACTCTCGATATACCAATGGTTGTCGAATCAGTCGGGATATATGAGTTGAAGGGACCGTACTGTACGCTAACCATAATTGAATGGTTCTTGGAGGCACTATCATTTGATACCTAGGGAATCATGTAAGCGATGCTGCTAGGCGTTTAACATGGTTGGTTGGGTACTATCAGACTTGAGTTCTGACGTTCTTGTTATCAAGGGGTTGATAAGCAAGAATGGAGCAATTGGGTTATGCTCGTATAAGGACATGTTTAGTCCGAATCACATGGAGATGTGAACCCACGGCTTGTTGTATCAATGAACCATTGAGGGCCACACAAATACTAGCTTTCTAGATCCCGTTAAGAAGTAAAATAGTTCAAAGTGTTGAACGGGTTATAAATGAGTTTATAAGCGTAAGGAAAAATAGAAGTATGACTTCTATGAGAGAAATGTCACTTTTAATTTATGAATGTGTTCCTAAATCAAAAGTAGGCCAAGTGAATAATGTATTTGGAAATTGTGATTTTCATAAACATTATTATGGACTAACTTAAAGTAATTCAAGTGTTGAATTAATTAAAAACTAGTGGGCCTAGTAGAGTCTAAATAATTAAATTAATTCAAGTATTGAATTAATTAAATAACATTGGGCCTTGTAGAACCCAATTGAAAATAATTATTTAACTAGTGGGCTTGAGTAAAATCAAATAAACTATAAATGAGCTCAAATATGTTTGGGACATTTAAATAAAAGTCCATGGGCCTTGTAATTGTTACAAGCCCAATTGATATGCATGCTTGGGAGGTGAAGGGTTGTGGAATACTTCTAATTAAAATATTGCATGGCATGCAACTTTTTTGGACCAACTTTTCCCACAACCAAGGCAACTCATCCTCCCTCATTCAACACTCATGTTGGCCAAAATTTGAAGGGAAAATTCTCTCCCAAGTTTTTCTATCATTTTCTTCTTCAAGTGTTGAGGAAAGAAAATTATTCTCTTTGAAAAATTCTCTTAGCTTTCTAGTGCAAATTAAGAGGAGATTTACTTTGTAGGTGGTGGGCCTAATTTTGGAGGTTGGAAGCTTGAAGATTTGTCATCCATTCAAGAGCCAAGTTGTTTACAACTTGGTTGGTGCCATCATCAATCTCTTGAGATTGATAGGTAACTATTTCTAAACACCCTATGTATGACATTTTGGTGTTTTATTGTATTTGCTACACACAATGCAAGGTGGCCGAAATTTTTCTTGTAAAATTTAAAATTTTTAACTTCCGTTGCGCATACGGTCACCGTAACTGATCCCCTTTCAGAGGTAATGGCTTGAGCTCAAGAGTGGTGGCTCCTCTAGGCTTGACTTCTGAGTGTTTAAGTCTCTCTGATCCCCCAAGTCTTCTAATCTCATCCTTATTGGCCTCTTACATGGATGGTTGGCATTGAGGTATGCCACTATTTCGCTTTCTCTTCATCCAATTCATCTTCTCTCAATTCAATAGTGAGGGTGGCTTCCAAAGGGTACCTAATAGCATCCTCCTGCACATAGTTACACAAAAGCGAATCAAAAGCGTCAATTCTAAAACAACTATCAGAATTCAGTGTATGCTTAAGTGCACTAAAGACATCAAAAGTAATCTCCTCCTCCCCCACTCTTTTTCTCAACTTCCCTTCCTGCAGATCAACTAGGGCCTTGCCAGTTGCAAGGAATGGTCTCCCCAATATCATCGGCATCTCCATGTCCTCCTCCATGTCAAGCACCACAAAATCTACAGGAAAAATAAATTTGTCCACTTTCACTAGCACATCATCAATCACTCCTTGTGGATACTTGACAGATATGTCTGCTAGCTGTAAAGACATCCTTGTTAGCTTAGGTTCTCCCAATCCAAGTTTCTAAACACAGACAAAGGCATGAGGTTAATACTTGCACCAAGATCACATAAGCCTTTATGAAAAAAAAAAAACATCACTAATCATGCAAGGAATAGAAAAACTCTCCAAATCTTTAAGTTTCGGTGGGATCTTGTTTTGCACCAAAGCAGAGCAATTTTATGATAAATTTGTCGTCATGCGATCCTCCAAATTTCTCTTTTTTGCTAAGATGTACTTCAAAAATTTAGTATAACTAGGCATTTTAATCAAAGCATCGACAAAAGGAATATTGATATGCAATTTTTTAAATACCTCAAGAAAATTACCGAATTGTACATCAAGTTTTGTTTTTTTCAATGCTACAGGAAAAGGAAGAGGTATAAAAAATTTTGATTGTGCATTGGGTGCTGATGTAGAGTTGGAAGACTTACCTTTGGATGTCTCTGTCTGTTCATCCGGCAATTGAATTTTTTCCTTTTCTTTGGACTCTAAAACTTTCCCACTCTTCAACTCGATGGCCTTCACTTTCTCTTTTAGATTGGTCTTTGTGTTACTTGGCAAGGTCATTGGCTCTCTACTTGCTATCATCTTAAATAACTGTCCAATCTGATTCTCTAGCCCCTTTATCGATGCATCTTGGTTTTGGAGTCTAGTTTTGGTAGATGAAATGAACTCAGACATCATATGCTCCAAATTGGACTTTTCTTCTCTAGGAGGGTCAGATATGTACATCGGTTGTTTTCCATACGGCTGTACTCCCTGTGGTCGATTCGGTTTGTTTTGACCACCCTGAGAATTTGGATGTTTCCTCCATCCAGGATTATATGTGTTTGAATACGGATAATTCCTTGGACGGTTTGGAACTCCCACTTGATTAAATGGTGCCTCGTTTTGCACATAAAAGGGATTGGCGTCTTGACCGTCCTTCGAAAAGTGTTCACCTCCACACTTATCACAAAATATCTCTTGAAGACGCAAAGTCGTTCCACCCATATTCAAGCCGTCCAAATTCCAGTTCAAGACATCAAGTTGCGCATTAATAGCATAATGGTCAGTTACCTGGTGAAATCCCGCACTTCTCCTTTGGTTGTTCCTTTCAGATTGAGGATGATAACTGCTAGCAGCCATCTCCTCCAACAACTCATATCCTTCTTCCGAAGTTTTTTTCAATAGGTTTCCACAAGCAGCAGCATCTATCATAGTACGATTAAGAGTAAGCAGGTCATAATAAAATGTTTGAACAACTAACGCAAGTGGCTGTTTGTGATCCGGGCATCTTCGAAATAAATCTTCGATGCGTTCCCATGCCTCATATAAAGACTCTTGCTTGAATTGAGCAAATGTGGTGATGTCTGCCCGCAGCTTTATGGTCTTAGATGGAGGAAATTATTTAATGAGAAATTCTTTCGTCATTTCCTCCCATGTGGTGATAGAACCTACATGCAAACAATTTAACCAGGCTTTAGTTTTGTCACGTAAGAAGAAAGGAAATAAACGCAATCTAACACCATCATCATAAACTCCATTAAATTTTAAAGAATCTCAAATTTCAAGAAAATATGAGATGTGCGTGTTTGGGTCATCTAATATAGATCCCCCAAATTGGACTGTTTTTTGGATCATATGAATTATAGATAACTTGATTTCGAAGTGGTTTGCCAACACAATAGGCCTCACAATGCTGGGGCGTACACCATCCAAAGAAGGCTGGGCTTACTCTAGCATCGGTATGTGGCATGCCACCTCAACATGTCTATCTTCATGGTGTTCCTCCTCAGGCTCGCGCTCGTTCCTCTCCATTAGTTCCTTAAGTCTCTGCCGATGTCTTCTTCTGCGGAAAGTTCTTTCAATTTCAGGGTCAAACTGCTCAAGCTCCACGTCAAGTGACTTTGGAATGTACTGGAGAATATACATGAAATATAATATGGAGTGGTAGCTCAAGAAAAATAAAACAATGCTAAGGAAAATAAGCTAAAAAATAAAATTGTGAATTAACAGTCCCAGACAATGGAGCCAAAAACTTGATCGAGCAAAACTTGTACTGTAAAATTCTTGGTCAAAATTAATAATATTTAACCTCGAAATAATTGCAAGTTCACGATGTCAAATAATAATATAATGTACCAGAGTATGAGTATCGTTCCACTAGAGATTGTATTTTGCAATTATTATTTCAAGCTATCAAATCCTTAGCAACAAAATTTAAATGATTGTTTTCTGCTAATATAGTTGAATAAAAACTCAAAGAGAAATTTCAAGAATTAAATAATGAGATATATAATCTAGAATGGTTAATTAAAATTTAATGAGAAATGAATTTGTTGAGAATCTAGGTTCATCTACCCCTCGTTATTTACTTAATTCGCTCGACAGAGATTTACGCTTTTGACAGGATTTCCTACACAATTGAACTCGGCCTCTCGAGCTATGCAAAACTAATTCTACTCAGTGAAGTAATTAAATTTCTTTAATTATTTATCAAAGTTGAATCACATGTTGATCTATGAAAACACCTAGTTTTAAACCCTTAGGACTATAATTATGAACATGTATCCAACTTCATATTTTTATGTAAATTGTAGATCCACGAACTATGCTACTCATTCCTATCACAAGCTATTCTCTCAAACTCTCTCGCAACAGGAGATGATTATTATTGTTAGCTACACTTTAATAACGTAATGAAAAACAGTACCATACTCAAGAATAAATCGATAGTCAAAACATAAATTACTTAAATCAAAGTTCGTGGTAGGATCCCCTTAATCCCAACAAATATGAAAGTTAGCTACTCAAGTTCATAGTAAAAACAAACAAAACAATGTTTTAAATGATAAATTCTAAATAAGAAATTCTAGTCGTGACAAAAGTGCGAAGAATTGTGTCCGAAGATCTTCAAATCTTCAATCCAAGCAATGGCTCCAAGCTTTCTTCTCCTTGTTCTCTTCCTTGGCTGCTAAAATATTGTCTGAGTCCAACCAAATCGTCCATACCTCCTTTCCATACAATCCTCAGCTCATTCAGAAATTAGGCATGAAAGCTGCCAGAAAATATTTCCAAAATTAAGTGGCGCTCGGGCGGTAAAATCTTACCGCTTGAGCACCAGGTCCTCTGCCAAATACTTTTTACTCGCAACAATCCACGCTCGAGCGGTCAGATCCTACCGCTTGAGTGCCAAATCTTTGGTAAATTTGTGTGAATGGACACCACTCGCGCCCGGGCGGTAATATTTTACCGCCCGAGAGCCGAGTTTTCTTTCTTTTTTCTTCAAAGCTTACCCCTCGCGCCCACGCGGTAATATTCTACCGCTCGGGCACCAACCTCTCTGCCCATTGACTTTTGTCTTGCACATTTTGTTCTGATTTCAGTTATGATAACTCTAAAACAAACAAGATGTAAATGAAATGTACGCATGCACAATGCAAACACAGACAAAACTAATGCATTAAAACATGTAAAAACGACACATATCAATGTGAATGATGCAGGTGAGCACTTTGAGTTTGAGACTATAGTGGCGCCGAAAACTAAGTAGGCGGAGCTGAGAGTGCACACGACGACCCGAGGACCTTACATATTTTCGTACTATATGTTATTGGGTCATGGATTAACATTGTTTTTATACACTTCATATCTTTTTATACGTTGATGATACGACAAGTTTTGATTGTTGCGTTTGATTTCTTTTAAATCAGTAGTATAGGGATTTTGTTGATATTTAGGATTTATTTAACTGAGTTATTTTTATTCAGTGATTGAATAACTTTTTAATACGCATGGTGGACTGTTTTTCATTCGCATGAATGTGTATGAGCATTTTCAAACTTTGCTTCCAAAATCAAAAAATTTCTAGCAGTATTTTAGTAGCACGAGTCGTTCCACAATCACTCACACATATACAAGAGATTTGACCTCCAAAGATTAGTTGAGTGAGTCTTGCACAAAGACGTTAAACTTGTGTATGTAGTCTTAGAACAAAGAGATTAACAAGTGATTAATGAGAGGTGCTGCCTTAAGTATAGTTGAGAGCTAGAAGTTCATTTACGCAGTAGTGTAAGTCCTAAGCTGAGGGGGTTTGTATAAAGAGTTGTATAAATCAAAGTCTACTAGTGGATTCTTCCCAAGAGGAAAAAGGGGTGACATGGGAGTATTTGAAGTCTCCGAACATCCATAAACAAATTTGTGTCTGTTTGTTTATTGCATTTACTTATCAATTCCATTGTTTTAAAGAAGCATTGTTGAATCATTTTACATGTTCTTCAAATACCAAAATATTGCATACCAAGTGTTTGATAAAATGCTTCAACCAAAATATTTTTACTCATTCAAATTGAATATATTTTAAATACTTACAAATTATTTAATCGATTTCTACGAAGGATTATTTCGAGTATCTCCTGCTTGATTTGAAAACCAAACTCGATTTAATTAATTGGTGTTCAATATTTCAAAAACTGATCTATTGTAGCTCAACAATTTTCCCCTAAACCAATCCTATCAAATCAAATATTGTTAATTGAAAATAGAAATGGTAACACTTACAAAATTGATTGGAATAGTAATTATTAGTATTACCAAATAGTTTTAAGTTATTAATAATAATAAACAATGGTTATGACATAAAAAACTTTATCATCTTAATTTAAAATCCATTAATAATGAAACGTCTGCTTATTCGTTTTCTTAAAAAGTACTAGTAATTTTTTTTTTCAAACCTCACATAGCATCGTCCGAACCATAAAATATTTTTGACATCATTTTAAAGATAAACATCCAACTGCCATTTACAAATCTAAAGGAAAATATTTTAAAGCATAACATCGACAAAAATTTTACCAACCTAAAAACATTATTTGAAAAGTATAGCCAATACTATAACCTCTCAAAAATCTCTCATAACATAAATAAAAGACGTAAAAATATCTTTAACATTACTTAAAATCATAAATAATAACTAGTGCGGAAAACTAGCGTCGGTCCTCGGGTTATGTGCACCTTCAGTCCAGTCAAGTCAACCATCAAGACCTCCATTATCATATTCATAATCAATATCACCTGTATCAATCACACCTAGTGAGTCTAAAGACTCAACACGTCATATTCTTGATAACGAGTAATACATAATACAGTTAACATATAACAGTGAAAAATAATTGTATTTAAAATATCGTTTTCATGAAGATGCATAAACTTTAAACATAAACGTTTTCGTAAACATTTTCATGATGCATAAAAACATTTTCTATTTTTCAGCCCTCGGTCTTCGTTCCTCGATCGCAACTCGAATAACTTTTAAAAATACATTTTAATGCAACCATGTATAAAAATATATTTCGAACATGCAAATATGCACAACATAATTAATCCATGCAATTAAAACCATTAATTGAAATGTAGAACCCGTAAATTAGACTACGTATAAGCCATGCATAATTCTAGTATTTAAATTTAAAATTATTTTTATTGCATGAGTATTTAAATTTAATTATTTTATTATTTTATGCAGTCGTTTAAATTTTATCATTTCAGTTAATTCAGTGAGTCCGGACTGGAGTTGGAGTTTTGAGATAGAATTTAAGATTCAGAAAACATTTCCAGAATTTATTTTAGCTAGCAAGTAAGTTAATTTAAGTTAAAAGGAAGTTTAAGGAGTTATTTTAGCTACTTGAGGTGAGTAGAAAATAAATTCATTTAAGTTCCATAATTAAGGGGTTAGTTCACTAAATTAATTAAAAGATAGGTAAGGCTTTTAAGGGTTATAAATTTACTAAATAATCAACATTTCCCCTCCACTTAATTGATGATTTTCGGCCACCCCTTGGAGATGCAACATGCCTTGCCAACTCACAACCTTTGACCCTTTCTTTGTATTTAATTAGTAGGATAATCCCTTCATTTTTCTAGCACCATTTAATTAATGATCAACCTTATCCTAGCCTTTTTGGACATGCAAAAATCAGTCACCTCATTTCCCCCCAAGAAGACTTGATCAAACAATTCAAAATTTAAATGAGATGTAGACTTAGTCTTGCCTTTGAATCCCTTTATTAGTGGATCTTCCCCTCACCCTCCTAACCATCATTCTCCACCCCACCATGACCGAAATTCAGAGCATTTAGAGTAGAAATTTCGTGATCCTCATAGCTAGAAATAAGAGAGGAAAAATCGAGAGCAAGAAAGGTAGACAAGAAAGCGCTCCACCTCCTCCGCACCGGATCGTCTCATTCTTTCTTTTTTCTTTCAAAACGAACCAGGCATGCATATATTCTTCCTTGACTCTTCAATCAAGTCCTAATATCATTTATTTTCATTATATGATCATGTTTTATTAAGCAAAAACCGAAATACATCAAGAATTTTTCAGAAAATAAGAATGCAGAATTTTCGATTTTTATGATGCTCTTCATGGGTTCTCTTGTTTTGATGTTTCAGGTGGATGGCTCGACTCCAGGCTCACTAGGCTACATCTAGACACATACTATGGTGTGTCAAGACTATGTTGGCCCATTGAAACAAGCCCCATGCATGATAGAATTCGAATTTGACAGCAACTCTTCAATCTTGGCCCTTTTAGTTTTCGAAAAATTTGTTGTGTGCTGTCAAGGGGATGGATCTGATCTGGTCTGCCACAAGGCATATAGCCATGCTTAGATAACTTCACTAGCATTTCTAAGACGTGACTAAGTCACCTTTTTGGTGGCTCGGTCCGTGGTGAATCGGTTTTCAATTTAAAAAGCAAGAACAACCCCTTCCCCATTTCGGCTTCTCACTTGTACATCATATGTGTTCGAAATTTTGGTGGAATGGTGTGGATCTTGGTTGGCCTGGGGCCCTTAGCCACGGTTCATACCATGCCCCTAGATGTCTATATCGTGCCATGGTCAATCAAATGGCCATTGGAACGACGAGAGACAGCAAACAAAGCAACACACTTCCCACGCGCAGAATTCCTCTCGGTCGGGACGTGTGGAATGTTTCTTGGTGTGGTTCGAATTGTGGATGGCCTAGAGCCCTTAGCTATGGTTCCAATCATTCCTTATGATGTTGGTAATACGTTCTGGTCAGTGTTTTAAGCCCCAATGGCCATTAGCCTCGCAAACGACGCAAGGAAACGAAAGCACAGTTGCTGTATTTTTGGACATCAACTTGCTGTGACGGTTCAGTGGCTCGTTCGAGTTCTCGGTTGGTTTTTAGCCTATGGCCTTGGACTGAACAGTGCCTCATTGAGTTAGGAAGGTCATGTTTTTGACCGTTTGTAATTCGGTTCATTTTTGAGGTCGTACGAGAATTTACGGTGTGATGTGCCAAATTAACTCTCGAAAGAGTGTTTCATATTTTGGCCTCCATTCACCTAAGATTCGACATGCATCATTTGAGGAGCATTAGATGTTTCAGTGTTGGTTCGGGTTGGTTCAGAGTCATGATTAAATACGAAGTCATTAGGCGCATTTGTCTCAGTTTTTGGTTTTTAATTGCATAGTTTGGTCAAGTAAAAGTTAGTGCATATTTTCCATGGCATATTTAGGTTGCAGCGAGCCTTGGAGCGATCCAGTCCATCAAATTACAGGATATTTAATTGTGTGAATTAATTATATTACGTGCAAAAATATTCATTTTGAGATTTATGCGATATTGCTTGTGGTCACTTTACTACCATGATTAAATCCGGTCCCCAGTTACCGGTCCGGTCACCAGTTACCAGTCAGTTCAGTTGTTTCACCCAGTATACTGTGGCAGTAGTCTGATCAGACGTAAATTCGGTCACCAGTTACCGATCCGGTCCCCAGTATCGGTCAGCTCAGTTCAGTTCAGGGACCACTTGCGTAGACCGTAATCTCACCAGAAATTTATTACAAGCTATTTCAGTACAGGGCTCCAAGGAGCAAACATTTTTACTATGATTTTTAAGTTCAGTATGCACGTATTATAATTGCTCATGACAAGTTATTTTCACGTATGCCTCATGACAAGATATTTTTATCCCATGCAAATTTTACTATATTATTTACTTGTTATTTACGATATATGCATGTTGAGTCTTTAGACTGACTAGACTTGATTGTTGTAGGTACTGATGATGTCGGGATCGAGGGCGAGGACCAGTAAGCTAGCTTGGGTCGGCAGTAGTGGCACCCGAGGACCTCAGTTTCAGCACTTGCCATTTAATTTTTGATGCTCAAATATTTTATCAGTTGTTGAATACTTTAACTTGTTATTTTGACAAGTCATAATTTCTTCCGCTGCTATTTTGAACGTTAAACATTTTATCAGTTTTTGGTATGAATGAGACACTCCATTTATTTTAGGCCTTTATATGAAATGCACAAGGAATTTAATAATTTGCGCATGTGGTTTGCGTGGACCTTTAAATTTTCGAGGTTTTGCAATCTTCCCCCCTTAAATTGAATTTCATCCTCGAAATTCGCTTATCCTGAATAACCCAAAAGTTTAGACTTAGTTCTAGTATCCCAATTAAATTTTTCTTCTAAATCCTTATTTTACAAATCGCAACTTAAAAAGACCCATGGCGACTTAATGCTATAATATTATAACCTCGAATTTCAGCTTTTTTTAAAATTTCCAATATAAAAATATGGATGACCATACTTATCCTATATTATTATCCTTATTTTATACCCAAGATGTTTATCAACTTATCATATTTCAATCTTAAAATCCCAAATGAATCCGCTGACGCTTAGATTTTCAAGTCTAATATTGATTCATCCTAAAAATCCTTGATTAAAATTCTTTATAACATTATAACCCAAGATATCTCAATGTTCCAAATAGTCGTAAAAGTCTAAATCCTCAAAATTCTTATCATTTAAATCATTTAATTACCGTTTATTGATAAACTAGTTCCCAAAATCCTTAAAAATTGTAAAATAAATTCTTAATTTTCCTCAAAATTATGTTAATTGGTCCTTAATTTCGAAAATCTTACGATTAACCCATACGTTTCTGGCATTCTTATTTTCCTTCTACAAATTTCCCATAATAAAATTTCAATAATTTTAAACTTATTTACCCAACAATCAATTCCTATAACCAATCTTAGCTTTCATCAAAACTTAAAATCCAAATTTATACATTTCTATAATCCCAAAGTTATTGCAAATCCTCGAATCATTATTGCTTATGAGTAATTCCCAAAATTAGTTCAACTAATAACCACGAATCATAAATATTTTCTTAGAAAATCTACATGTCCCAAAAAAAAAATTCATAATATTCATGATTAACTTATAGCCCAAAATGTAGAACGTCAAGACTAAAACCCAAAATCTACAAAGTCCAATTCCACCACAAATCCAACATGCGTTGAAATCAAATATTTTTTTTTTTTCGTTTCTTATCATATCACGTATAAAAATTCCAAAGTACTAGTAAAAATCATATATCCTCATAGAGCTTAAACATGTGACCTAAACATATAATTCATGTCATCATGCAGGTAACAACATATTAAATTATCTAAAGCATGCAAAATTTACAAATTGAGGCTTGACGACTGAACTTCCCGGCACTGATGGTGGCACAACCCTTTATAGAGCCATTGCTCTGATACCAACTGAAACGTCTGCTTATTCGTTTTCTTAAAAAGTACTAGTAAATTTTTTTTTCAAACCTCACATAGCATCGGCTGAACCATAAAATATTTTTGACATCATTTTAAAGATAAACATCCAACTGCCATTTACAAATCCAAAGGAAAATATTTTAAAGCATAACATCGACAAAAATTTTACCAACCTAAAAATATTATTTGAAAAGTATAGCCAATACTATAACCTCTCAAAAATCTCTCATAACATAAATAAAAGACGTAAAAATATCTTTAACATTACTTAAAATCATAAATAATAGCTAGTGCGGAAAACTAGAGGTCGGTCCTCGGGTTATGTGCACCTTCAGTCCAGTCAAGTCAACCATCAAGACCTCCATTATCATATTCATAATCAATATCACCTGCATCAATCACACCTAGTGAGTCTAAAGACTCAAAACGTCATATTCTTGATAACGAGTAATACATAATACAGTTAACATTTAACAGTGAAAAATACTTGTACTTAAAATATCATTTTCATGAAGATGAATAAACTTTAAACATAAACGTTTTCGTAAACATTTTCATGATGCATAAAAAAATTTTCATAATCTTATGCATAAATATTTTCATATAAACATAAACATATTCATATTCATGTTCGTGTATGTTGAATTCAGATCGTTGATTGTGACTCGTATTCTTAAACGTATTGGGCGATGGATCCATCTAAAGAAAACCACAGTATTGGGCGGCGCGGACACCAGCAAAACTCTCATCGGTCAACTGGGCCTTGGCCTACGTATTAACATATTCGTATTCGTATTCGTATCACGTATTCGTATTCGTATCCGAATCCAAGGAAACATGATCATCGGGCTCCCACTGGGACCATAACCCTCACGATATCTCCAACATATCATCGTGTTAGTCACAATCCCTTCACATCCTTCTAAATATTATCATTACTTAATAAAAATTATGCATATAACATTTTTCATTTTAAACCAAGCATGCAACATGTCTTTTAACGTTATCGTTTCATCATAAAAATTCATACACATTTAAAATGACCATTTTAACATTTAAAATCATAAAATAATCTTTTTAACTTGTAAACATTCATAAATATTAAAAATAATCATATTAGCATATAAAACATCAAATAGGGCACTGCCATGACGTTTACTAATTTTCCGGTGTAAAAAGACCGTTTTACCCCTGGACGTAAAATTTCACATTTTCTTAATTTCATTGACACTAACATGTCCCAAATAAATATTTAAGCCTACATGATTTTTTCCATATTTTTATTTGGCATAAACCGATGACTTTTAATTTATTCCTTAAATAAGTCGTATTACTGCGTTTTAATCCCGAATTAAACCAAAATTTAAAATAAAATTCCCAAATTAAAAAATTAGGCTTCTAATAATTATTTAAGCTTAAAACTAAATTTTCATAATTTTATGAAGCATAAAACTAGACTTTCCAATTAACTCGTTAATTAGTGTTTCGTGCGGCGATTAAATCACGAATAAATCCAAAACTCGTTATTTTGATCTCAAATTTTAAACATAGTATTTTTATTATTTATTCTACCCTTCCAAGTCATGAGCCACACTTGTGGACTCATGGATTCAATTTTAGCTTTATTACTTTCGTTTTTTCACACCTTATCGAACACACCGAGCCATCTCCTAATTTACTCGAGCCATGCCCGAGCTACCTCGAGCCAAACCCTAGCCAACCCTTCTAGGCATCCTCCTGAACCATAAGAATCCATTGGACCTGACCCTAAGCTCCAAAACCGAAGCCATACCTAAGCTGCAGGAACAGCCCAAAACCCCACCGTTGAGCAAACGAGACATACATGCTTCTAACCACTTCATGCTTAAACCGACTCGAAACAGACCCGAAGCAGGCACTAGAAGTTACCCTTAGACACAAATTAAGACCATGGTTAAGTCCCTTTTTACTCAGAACCAGCACCTATGTCCCAAAAATCAGAAACGTTACAGCCCCTCATGTGAGGCCAATTTCTGTGCAGCTTTCGAGTTTCTAGTTCCAGCGCTGTACCCGACCATCCAGCCCATGAACCACCACCACAAGACTCACCCTATGACCCTAAAGCACTACCATAACCACTGCCCCAGGCCCTGGAACGACCCAAGCCCCTAAAACCGAAACCACAAAATAGCTGCAGAAACACAGCCGAGAAGACCCACTTGGCAAGGGCTCTTGTTTTCTTGCTTAGCCACCTAACCAACGGACCAGACCTTGAACCAGACCCTCAAGCACCCTCCTAGGACCCTAAATAGTCGACCTAGCCCAGCCCATAGCCCCCTGGCCGAGCCTTTCCTCCCTGCACAAGCAACAACACCCTGCACATGATTTCCATTGGGCTCTCAGGTGGAGTCCTAGCTTGCTAGTACTCATCCCCAGCCCCTGCGTTTCGAGTCCTAGCATAGCTAGGACTCTTCCCTTAACTCAAGCACGTCCCTATCTAGCCCTGGTACCAAGCCGAACCAAATCACAGCCACAAAACCCAACAGTCGAACCCCTAAGCTCACAAGCCATACCAGAATTCAGTCCAGCTTGTTTAATACACGTGTGCAGCATTATGGTGATGTTCTAGGGCACTAAATGTTGTATCTAGGTTTTCTACGCGCCCAAACGCAGCGGAAGTTTTAAAATTTTTAGATCTTGACATTCAAGATATTGTTTGCTTTGGGCGCTCGTATGGTTTTATCAAAACATACATAGGATGTCAGAAATTTTATACCTTTAGTGAATTAAATCACTTGTCTCCAACTAATCCGGTATAACGGATTAGCTCTTGATGAATCCCTACGAACTTTCTTCGATTCTTCTAATTAGGTCCACGACTAGAAGATTTGTTCCTCTTCCAAATAGCACTAGAATATTTGGAAGAAGTTTCAACGTTGGAGATTAAAATCGAGAGACGGCTCAACTCTCTTTTTCTTGAAAAGTTGGCAAAAGAATTTGGAGAATTTTGGATTGTGATTGCCGAGAATCACAAATGATAATTGTAGTGGAGGCTAGGTTATTTGTTTTTTTTTTCTTTTATATCCTTAAAAAAACTTAACCTAAATTTCATAATTAACTTTAATGGGCTTGATTAATTAATTGAGCTAGTCTAACTAGTTTAATTAATTAATCAAAGTCCATTAATAACTTTAATTATTTAATATGTTGGACTTGTACTCCTACAAGCCCATTAAACATACTCCCACTATATTTAATTTAATATTTAATAAACTCAACTTTTGAGTTTAATAAAATAAATTAATTATAAATTCAACATTTGAATTTATTATATAAATTGTAAATTCAACTTCTTGAATTTTATCACCTTCAAAATTTAATATTTAATAAACCCAACATTTGATTTGTTTCAAGAATGCCACTTTTTGGAAAAATAATTTCTATTAGATAGAAAAGGCAAGATGATAGAACCTGAAGAAATTCAAGATACTCCTTCAACTATAGAAGTTGAACCCATTTCCCAACAACCAGTAGTTGAAGTACAAGCTCCTAAAAGGTCTGATAGGGTTATTAGATCACCTGCAAGATATACGCTTCTTCATGAACAAAGCCATGATGAGCATTGTGTTGGATGTGAGCCAATGAATTTCAAAGAAGAAATATCTGATATTGATTCAACCAAATGGCTTGAAACCATGCAGTCAGAAATGGACTCTATATATCCAAATCAAGTCTGAACATTAGCGGATCCACCTGATAGAATTGTTCCCATAGGATGCAAATGAATCTACAAAAGAAAACTTGGGGCGAATGGGAACGTAGTGACCTTCAAAGCAAGACTTGTTGCAGAAGGTTGTACTCAAAGGCAAGGAATTGACTATGAGGAAACTTTTTCACCAGTTGCTATGTTTAAGTCCATTAGAATACTACTAGCCATAGCACCATGGTATGATTATGAGATATCGCAAATGGATGGAAAGACTGAATTCCTCAATGGAGTCATCAAAGAAGAAATTATTATGTTTCAACCTGAGGGATACGCATCAGTAGGAAATGAGCATAAGGTATGTAAACTTCAGAGATCAATATATGGTCTCAAGCAGGAGTCAAGGAGTTGGAAACTCATATTTGATAGCACTATCAAAGAGTTTGGTTTTGCTAAGAATCCTGAGGAACCGTGTGTGTACAAGAAAGTTAGTGGGAGTGCAGTGACATTCCTAGTACTTTATGTTGATGATATCCTTCTAATTGGGAATGATGTAGAATTATTGCAATCAACTAAAGTATGGTTTGCAAGTAAATTCTCCATGAAAGACATGGGTGAAGAATCCTATATCTTGAGAATGCAAATCTATAGAGATAGATCGAAGAGGATGCTGGGACTCACCCAAGCCACTTATATCGATTCCATTCTGAAGCGATGCTCTATGGAAGAGTCCAAGAGAGGATAGTTACCAATGTTTCATGGTGATACTCTATCTAAAGCCATGTGTCCCAAAACTGGTGAAGAGATAGAGATGATGACATGTATTCCATATGCATCAGCCATTGGTTGTATCATGTATGGTATGATATCGACATGACCTGATGTTGCTTACGCTCTGAGTGTTACAATCAGATATCAGGCGAACCCTGGTTGTGGGGACCCGGACGCTAATCAAGTTCTTAATCATTATTGGGACTAATTAATCAATTATAAGACAAGGTCTAATTTTTTTTTAAAAATACAAAGCGGAACGTAGTGACATAAAACATATATACATCTCAGTATAGAAGTACAAGTCCTGTACCACATACATTTAATCAACTAAGGTTTAACAACTAATATCAAGTGTCCAACCCTATGTTGCTTCGAAGCCCGGATCTCCACGCTATCTAATCTTCTCTCATCCTCTTCTTGACCCTGATCCAGCCCCACCTGTTGTCATGCACACATACAAAACAAGACAACAGCCGGATAACTCCGGTGAGATATAAATATCCCAGTATAAACAATGTATAAATGCAATCATATAAAAGCATATACGAAAGCATATAAGAAATATTCATAACATGTATCAAATCAGAAACATAAATCAATCTCAGGCATTCAATAATCATGAATGATATAACAATGTAAATCAACATGTCGTATCAGACTCAACTCATCCGACGCGTCGTCCCAGACTCGACTCCACTGACGCGTCGTCTCAGACTCGACTCAACTCTAACCTAGGGATCCCGATGTCTGGATATAGGTAATTATATCGAATCTCAGTCGATAGGAATGAATCAATCCCTAAAAGGCATCGATATAATTAATATCTCCAGTGTATGGGCGAATCAGCCGCAGAATTGACGACTCAGTCAATAACCCGACGAATCAGCCGGTAATTAGGCGAATCAGCCAATAATCAGACAACTCAGCCTGTAATTAAGCGAATCAGCTTAAGTTTAGACGAATCAGTCAATCACCTGACGAATCAGCCGGTGACTAGGCGAATCAGCCTATAATAAGACGAATCAGTCAATAACCCGACGAATCAGCCGGTGACTAGGCGAATCAGCCTATGACTCAACGACTCAGTAATCAATACATACAGTCAGTATCTAAGCAAATCAATCAATGACTAGCGAATCAGCAGTCATTACATGCAGTGGCTATAAATCAATAGACAACAAACATCAATCTCATCAATTACAAGAATCAATGTAATAAACTAAGTATGTGATTTAGGGAAACTCGAGTCAAACCTTCCTCGAGTTGTGCAATCCCAACACAACATTAATTTATACCTTTCTTTCTGATACTCTGACTCGGTCGCAGTCTCGAACTCAAAGCCTGTCAATACTCAATCTGACAATCACATAACAATATCGAGGGTACGGTATCAATACACCACTCAATCAATACTGGATATAATCAGAATCCAATCAAATTCTGTTTCAACGGCATAATGTCATAATTTCAATATATCCAGCAATACCATATCAGGCAGATATCAATTCCAACATCTCATAATCAATAACCACTCAATTCTGATAACAATTCTCAAACAACTCAACTCTAAAAATCATAATAATTTCATATGGTATCTGTTCCTCAGTCCGGTTTCGATTATATGATGTCTAACATGCCAAGAACATCATATATGAATCATATCAGATTCTGACAATACCATAATTTCAAATCATATCAAAACGTAGCAAAACTTACGTCCAGTTGTAGCCTACGTCGATAGGAACTCAGTATCGAAGTCAGATTCAAAATCAGACGGGCAGATTTCTCGCAAAAGGCGTAAGGATTTTCTGTGCCAAAGCTTCGACCCTTTCTCTGAATTTTTTTTGAGGAAATGAACGAGCAATTCTTACATATATATATCAAAATTGCATGCAAGAAACGTGTCTCATTTTCCATGCTGCACGTCACACCGCGGGTGCGCTTCATCTTGCACCGCGGGTGCGCTCATGCTTCGGCATTCTTATCCCTTCTTAATTTGCACGACCGCGGGTGCGGTACCTGTCAAGACCGCGGGTGCGGTCATGCACCGCGGGTGCGGTAATACTTCCACCGTGGGTGTGGTCACCCTTCGATAAAACTGACCAAGTTTCTGTCCATGCACCGCGGGTGCGGTACATGCAAGGGCGCGGGTGCAGTGTTGGTTCGGCAACACATTCTAAAATTCAGAATAAATGGCCACCCATTATCTTAAATCGTGTCTCAGTTGACCCTTTCGTAATCACGTTAAATTATAAATCAATAATCCTTAATTAACAGTGATTAATTCTCGGGCATTACATTTCTCCCCCCCTAAGATACGATTTCGTCCTCGAAATCACAAGTAATCAATTCAGATATATCAGAAAAAATGTATACAGAGTTTGAATCAGAAACTCATTTCAATGAATCTGTTCTGAAATTTCAATTCCATATCAAATTCTATTTCTGGAAATAGCTCTGATAAAATCAATCTCGCCATACTGGTTATACAACATCTGTATAAACCCAACCAACAGTTCGTAACTGCTCAACACCATCAGCTGTTATTAAGTCTGTTTATCTCAATCAAAGATATATTCGATCTTTGGTTTCAAATACCAACAATCATCATCCGACGTTGGCATATTCAATCTGTTTATCATGAGCTGTTTTCATTTTTTTTTTCTGAATTAGCTTCATCTTTTCAGTCATATCTCTGATCATTTCAGATCCAATCTCAAGAACTTCAGAGATATTATTTCAATAACGAGAAAATCCATATATCTTTCTGTACAACGCTTCGAAAGGAGTTATCGCAATACTCGTTTGATAGCTGTTGTGGTATAGAAATTCATAAAATGGCAATGAATCTTATCATTCAGTATTAAAATCAAGCATTACAGCTTTCAGCATATTCTCCGAAATCTGGATAATCCATTCTGACTGTCCTTTAGGTAGTGAATACTATTCAGTATTCAGATATAATCTAATATCTAACTCTTACTGTACATTCTGTCCGACGTGCAAAATCAACCAAAATCACGGTCTAATATACTCAACTCTCCACACTCCGTGAAATCTAATCACTTTTCTGACAGAATCTCAGTAATATATCATATTTGTACATCTTCATGTACGGTTTAGCACTCGCAGACTGGGTCAGTCTGTTCTTCTTAACTCAATCAATACTCGATTCCGAGAGGAATGCAGTAACTTCATTACGATATCCTTGGAAATGTAATCTCATTTCCATTCAGGAACCGATAAATTATCTAACCAATCTCTTGGTTTCTTTCTTTCTATCTTTATCTGTCTGTAATTCAGACATTTCAGTCCATATCTAATCTTATCTGTTTCTATCAAAACATTTTCTGCTATCAGGATGCTTACTGAATAAAAGTATTGCACCTTTTCTGACAATCTATGTCATTTCACATTCGAAATATCGGGCACAAGCAAATCAGTTATTAACATACAATACAATATTACATACCTGATTCAAACACGAATTCAAAATAACAGCAAGATTCAATCAGATTCAAAACATCACTCATCGATACTGATCTGTTAAACTCATAACCCTCAATGTCTGACACCGATGTCAACCTCGGCTGACTAATCACGGTTTAACTCTGCTAAAATCAACAAGTATATCATCTCCAGATATAACACATCCTGAATGCAATCTGTCTCAATCAAGATTCAAAATTTCAACAATTTCTAATATCAGTTCAAGACTAAAATCAATCTCTCTGATTGGAATCAGATCTGAAGTCTTATCTGGGGAAAACATTAATAACTTCCTTATCATTGGTAAATCAGCCAATGATAGACTCAACTTCAGTAAATCAACTGAATACATAAGGAGTCACTCTGCTCCTTTTTGTAATAATCAAGTCATAGCTAGTACGAATATCAAAGGAATTCTCAGTCTAGAATTCTTATCGTACAATATTCATCCCTTGGCCATCTCAGGTTCGATTCTCACCATCTTCTGGAATTAATCTAGGGTAGCTCTGTACTTGGTCAGCACATCAATATCAGTAATGCAGTCCCAAAATCAGAGAACACTAGCACAATCATAAGCTACCACACGATCTAACTCGATCTTATTCTCATCCTACTGGAGTATACAAGATCTAACAGACATCACTGATACAAGACCTTTTCTCAAAGGAAAAGAAACAAATACTACAGTAAATAGGGACTCAACAGATAATGCATCCATCAATGCAAATCTTTCAAAAATAAAATTATGTGAAGCACCGGTATCCCTCAATACATATGCAGGATAATCAAACAAATCAGTTACCTGCAACATCATCATCTGGTGCTTCCCGAGCCTGCTCCTCGGTCAAAGCAAATACTCTGGCCTGCTGTCTAGGAGGTTGGCCAACTGTCTGGCTTCCTCCTGGCCTCTGCTGTGACTGAGATGGTGCTGGCTGGAATGAAGGAACAGCAGCTGATCGTCTACTTCCCTGTGCCGCTGATCCAGATGATTCGGCTCCCTGGAATCTTTGGGAACCCCTCTGTGGACACACTCTAGAAAAATGTCCCTGTTGTTTGCAGAAGTGGCAGCTACCAAGTACTCCTTGGCATTGTTCAGTGGAATGTCTCCCTCCACAATTTCCGCAGTAAGCCCCGGTATAACTCTGCTGAGAACTACTGGAGCTAGAAGAACTGCCGCCAGACTTCTTAAACTGCTTTCCTCTAGCCTTCAGAAAATCTTTCCTTCCACCACTACTACTGCCACTCTCGAATCGGGGAGGTGGTTGCGGTGGTCTCGACACTGGAGGAACAAATTCAGCTCCTCTCTGCCTTATCAGGCCCGCTTCAGCGCCCTTTGCTCTATTCATGGCATCAGCAAAGTTATTCGGTCGCCCTGTGTTCACCAATGTAAAAATATCGGGATTCAAGCCATTGATGAACTGATCAGCAACGGCTTCGTCATTTTCAGACACATGTGGAGCAAACTTCAACAAGGTAGAGAACTTGGTCACATATTCTTCAATGTTCAGCTGACCCTGTCTCAAATTGGCAAACTTCGCCCCCTTGTCTTTCCTGTACGACACTGGGAAGAATCTTTGATAAAACTCAGTTTTAAATACATCCCAAGTAATAATCGTACCTCGTTGCTCCAAGTCCCTCTTCATCGTAATCCACCAGCTTTTTGCAACATCAAGCAACTGGTGCCCAATCAATTTAATTCGGCGCTCAACACTGTACCCCAGTGAATCAAACAGCATCTCTATGTCATTCAACCAACTCTCACAGTCAACCGAAGTCTCTGTCCCTTTCAGGGTTGGCGGTTTGAATGACTGAAACCTCTTCAGCAAGGTTTCCATTGGAGTCGGTGTTACATCCATGGGAGAATTCGATGTACTACCCTGTTCTGGGATTCGTCTAGGAGGCATATCTGAAACTCAAAAGGATTAGTAACCCAATCCAACACATCTGTTTCAATTCAATCTCCCTCCCGATCATCTTACTACTGATCGAGAATCAGTTCAGATTCGTTCCAATAATACACATTAAAAAATCAAATCAGATAAGTCAAGTAACATATATTATATAAAGCAGTAAAGAATGCTAGCAATCATAAGCAAGGAAAGAAACACATTCTACCCCGCTCACTAGCCTCTTCTATCTCATTCTAAAGGATCTATCGCTCTGATACCACCTGTTGTGGGGACCCGAACGCTAATCAAGTTCTTAATCATTATTGGGACTAATTAATCAATTATAAGACAGGCTCTAAATTTTTTTTTAAAATACAAAGCGGAACGTAGTGACATAAAACATATATACATCTCAGTATAGAAGTACAAGTCCTGTACCACATACATTTAATCAACTAAGGTTTAACAACTAATATCAAGTGTCCAACCCTATGTTGCTTCGAAGCCCGGATCTCCACGCTATCTAATCTTCTCTCATCCTCTTCTTGACCCTGATCCAGCCCCACCTGTTGTCATGCACACATACAAAACAAGACAACAGCCGGATAACTCCGGTGAGATATAAATATCCCAGTATAAACAATGTATAAATGCAATCATATAAAAGCATATATGAAAGCATATAAGAAATATTCATAACATGTATCAAATCAGAAACATAAATCAATCTCAGGCATTCAATAATCATGAATGATATAACAATGTAAATCAACATGTCGTATCAGACTCAACTCATCCGACGCGTCGTCCCAGACTCGACTCCACTGACGCGTCGTCTCAGACTCGACTCAACTCTAACCTAGGGATCCCGATGTCTGGATATAGGTAATTATATCGAATCTCAGTCGATAGGAATGAATCAATCCCTAAACGGCATCGATATAATTAATATCTCCAGTGTCTGGGCGAATCAGCCGCAGAATTGACGACTCAATCAATAACCCGACGAATCAGCCGGTAATTAGGCGAATCAGCCAATAATCAGACAACTCAGCCTTTAATTAAGCGAATCAGCTTAAGTTTAGACGAATCAGTCAATCACCAGACGAATCAGCCGGTGACTAGGCGAATCAGCCTATAATAAGACGAATCAGTCAATAACTCGACGAATCAGCCGGTGACTAGGCGAATCAGCCTTTGACTCAACGACTCAGTAATCAATACATACAGTCAGTATCTAAGCAAATCAATCAATGACTAGCGAATCAGCAGTCATTACATGCAGTGGCTATAAATCAATAGACAACAAACATCAATCTCATCAATTACAAGAATCAATGTAATAAACTAAGTATGTGATTTAGGGAAACTCGAGTCAAACCTTCCTCGAGTTGTGCAATCCCAACACAACATTAATTTATACCTTTCTTTCTGATACTCTGACTCGGTCGCAGTATCGAACTCAAAGCCTGTCAATACTCAATCTGACAATAACATAACATTATCGAGGGTACGGTATCAATACACCACTCAATCAATACTGGATATAATCAGAATCCAATCAAATTCTACTTCAACGGCATAATTTCATAATTTCAATATATCCAGCAATACCATATAAGGCAGATATCAATTCCAACTTCTCATAATCAATAACCACTCAATTCTGATAACAATTCTCAAACAACTCAACTCTAAAAATCATAATAATTTCATATGGTATCTGTTCCTCAGTCCGGTTTCGATTATACGATGTCTAACATGCCAAGAACATCATATATGAATCATATCAGATTCTGACAATACCATAATTTCAAATCATATCAAAACGTAGCAAAACTTACGTCCAGTTGTAGCCTACGTCGATAGGAACTCAGTATCGAAGTCAGATTCAAAATCAGACGGGCAGATTTCTCGCAAAAGGCGTAAGGATTTTCTGTGCCAAAGCTTCGACCCTTTCTCTGAATTTTTTTTGAGGAAATGAACGAGCAATTCTTACATATATATATCAAAATTGCATGCAAGAAACGTGTCTCATTTTCCATGCTGCACGTCACACCGCGGGTGCGCTTCATCTTGCACCGCAGGTGCGCTCATGCTTCGGCATTCTTATCCCTTCTTAATTTGCACGACCGCGGGTGCGGTACCTGTCAAGACCGCGGGTGCGGTCATGCACCGCGGGTGCGGTAATACTTGCATCGCGAGTGCGGTCACCCTTCGATAAAACTGACCAAGTTTCTGTCCATGCACCGCGGGTGCGGTACATGCAAGGGCGCGGGTGCAGTGTTGCTTCGGCAACACATTCTAAAATTCAGAATAAATGGCCACCCATTATCTTAAATCGTGTCTCAGTTGACCCTTTCGTAATCACGTTAAATTATAAATCAATAATCCTTAATTAACAGTGATTAATTCTCGGGCATTACACTGGTCCAATGTATTGGAAGGCCGTGAAAGATATTCTTAAGTACTTGAGAAGAACTAAGAACTTGTTCATGGTCTATGGGGGTGGAGAATTGAAATTGGAAGGCTAAACTGATTCTAGCTTCCAATGTGACATAGATGATTCGAAATCGACCTCTGGTTTTGTATTCATTCTTAATGGTGCGGCTGTGTCTTGGAAGAGTTCCAAGCAAGACATCGTTACGGATTCTATCATTGAAGCTGAATACGTTGCTGCATCAGCTGCAGCCAAAGAGGCATTTTGGATGAGGAATTTTGACCAAGAGTTGGGTGTTATTTCTAATAGAGTTGATCCAGTCCCGGTGTACTGCAACAAAACTGGTGCCATTGCGCAAGCAAAGGAACCAAGGTCTCATCAGCGATCCAAACATGTACTGAGTAAGTTCCACATCATGCGGGAGAATGTGGGAAGGGGAGACATATCACTTGAAAGAGTACCTTCTGCAGATAATGTTGCTGATCCACATATATAGCCCTTGCCATGACCATTGGTTGAGTAGCATCGCGAAGCAATGGGATTAAAATTTATGAGTAGTTGGCTCTATGGCAAGTGGGAGATTGTTAGACTAGATGCCCTGCAAGCCAACAGTTGGCTAGGGAATTTATTGCCTCAAGTGTAATAAACAATCTTTATTTTAATATAATTTAATTTTAAATGGTTTCGTTCTACTTTATCTGCAGACCCGTGCAAACAGTAGAGATAAAGTCCTTGATTATGCTTTAATACAAATGAATCGTAATTCGATGTTGAAACTCATTTGTAAACACTGCATATTCTAAATTCGTTCCTAGTCGATTTAGCCGCCTAAAACAGGGATAAAGGTCGCTTGAGCTCGAAACTAACATCTGTGATGTTGTGTACTGTGTTTCTTGGTAAGGTCATGGAGTTGTCCAAACATAGAGATGGGTAGTCATATGATGATTATACCGAACAACCCTCCCTCGGACTTTCCAAGTGGTTATCATTCATCGAGAGGATAAGGCGTGGTTATGATTGTACACCATTAGTCCTTACGACCCGGGACAACACTGAGGCTCTATATGCTAGGGCTGTGCTTTGACTCGTTTATCGGCTCTAGAAGAGTCATCAGGTGGCGAGGTTGGGTACAGTTGCGACACATATAGGAGCCAGTGCATTGTAGTCGGGGAATCATCACTCACCTACGGGTGTGGATATTCTATGTGATCTGATGTAATAACAGTGCATGGAATCTCATCCAGAGTATGAGATGTACGTTTGAGAAGGAGTTCACCAATAGTACACGCAATGCCACTATTATAGTTATCACATAGTTATCGAATTAATATGCAACTCTCGGTGAACCAATGGTTGCAGATTTGATCGAGATATATGAGATGAAAGGAGCGTACAGTACGCTAATCATAATTTACTGGTTCTTGCAGGCACTATCTGTTGGATCTCGGTTTTCTACGCGTCCAAACGCAGCGGAAGTTTAAAGTTTTTATTTTATTTTGACGATCAAAATATATTTGATTTGGGCTCTCGTATGATTTTCATAATCAAACATACATAGGATGTTAGAAAATTATACCTTTTGTGAATAAATCACGTGGCTCCAACTAATCCGGTATAAACGGATTAGCTCTTGTTGAATCCCTACGAACTTTCTTCAAGAGACTCCTTTCTTTCCTTCTAATTAGGTCCACGACTGGATGATTTGTTCCTCTTCCAAATAGCACTAGAATATTTGGAAGAACTTTTACGTTGAGATCAAATATTTGTGAGAGGAATCAAAATTCTTCTCTTGAAAAAGCCAAAACAATTTTGGAGGATTTTCAAGAAACTCTCGTGAATCACTTTTGAAGAATGGAGGCTAGGGTTTTCCAAAATAATGAATGAATTAAATTAAACTCTAAGCCTAATACACATATATATAAGCTTAGGGCCCATTAACTTAATTAAATACTTAATGGGCTTAATCAATTAATTATTCTAGTCCAACTAGTTTAATTAATTAATTAATCTTTTAAAGTCCAATTAAGAACCTTAATAATATGTATGTTGGTCTTGTACTCCTACAAGCTCATTGTACATATACCCATTACATTTAATTTAATTCCTTTATAAATTCAACATTTGAATTTAATATTTAAATTATAAATTCAACTCCTTGAATTTATTACCTCCAAAATTTAATATTTAATAAACTCAACTTTTGAGCTTAATAAATTAAATCCTCAAAATTTTATAAATTCAACTCCTAGAATTTATTCTCTCCAAATTTCATAAATTCAACTTCTTGAATTTACTATATCATAAACTCAACTCCTTGAATTTATTTTCTCAAAATTAAATTATCATAAATTCAACTCCTTGAATTTACTATATCATAATATAAATTCAACTCCTTGAATTTATTCTCTCAACGGGAACAAACGATCCAGTGCTTGTGTGACCCTCAATGGTTTAAGGATACAGCTAGCCGTGGGTTCACAACTCTTTGTGATTCAGGACATAATCCTTTATTCGGGCTTACCCTAGTTAGCCTCATTCTTTTCATCAACACCTTGATCAAGAATGTCAGAACTCATTTCTGATAGCACCCATCGGATCATGGTAAGAGCGTCTAGTAGCATCGCCCCATGATCCCCTAGGTATCACTGATAGTGCCTGCAAGAACCAGTAGATTATGATTAACGTACAGTACGGTCCCTTCATCTCATATATCCCGATCGAATCTACAACCATTGGTTCATCGAGGGTTGCATATTAATTCGATAACTATGTGATAACTATAATAGTGGCATCGTGTGTACTATTGGAGAACTCCTTCTCCAACGTACATCTCATACTCTGGCCAGAGATTCCATGCACTATTATTTCATTAGATCACATAGGATATCCACACCCGCAGGTGAGCGGTGAATCCCCGACTACAATGCACTGGCTCCTATATGTGTCGCAACTATACCCAACCTCGCCACCTGATGACTCTCCTGGAGCCGGTAAACGAGTCAAAGCACAGCCCTAGCATATAGAGCCTCAGTGTTGTCCCGGGTCGTAAGGACTAATGGTGTACAATCATAACCACGAACTTATCCTCTCGATGAATGATAACCACTTGGAAAGTCGAGGGAGGGTTGTTCGGTATAATCATCATATGACTACCCATCTGTATGTTTGGACATCTCTATGCCCTTACCAAGAAACGCAGTACACAACATCACAGATGCTAGTCTCGAGCTCAAGCGACCTTTATCCATGTTTTAGGCGGCTGAATCGACTAGGAACGAATTTAGAATATGCACTGTTTACAAATGAGTTTCAACATCGAATTACGATTCATTTGTATTAAAGCATAATCAAGGACTTTATCTATGCTGCTTGCATGGGTATAAAGATAAAGTATAACGAAACCATTAAAAATAAATTATATTAAAATAAAGATTGTTTATTACACTTGAGTCAATAAATTCCCTAGCCAACCGTTGGCTTGCAGGGCATCTACTCTAACAATCTCCCACTTGCCCTAGAGCCAACTACCCTTAATCCCATTGCTTCGCGATGCTTTTCAAACAATGGTCCTGGCAAGGGCTTTGTAAGTGGATCAGCAACATTATCTGCAGAGGGGAGTCTTTCGACTTATATGTCTCCTCTTCCCACTATCTCCCGTATGACGTGGAACTTCCTCAGTACATGTTTGGATCGCTGATGAGACCTTGTTTCCTTTGCTTGCGCAACGGCACCAGTGCTGTCCCAGTACAACGGGATTGGATCAACTCAATTAGGAATAACGCCCAACTCTTGGACAAAATTCCTCATCCAAACTACCTCTTGGGCTGCATCAGATGCAGCAATGTATTCAGCTTCAGTGGTGGAATCCGCAACGGTGTCTTGATTGGAACCTTTCCAAGAGATAGCCGCACCATATAGCATGAATACAAAACCAGAGGTCGATTTCGAATCATCTACGTCACATTGGAAGCTAGAATCAGTGTAGCCTTCCAATTTCAATTCTCCACCCCATAGACCATGAACAAGTTCTTAGTCCTTCTCAAGTACTTAAGAATATCTTTCACGGCCTTCCAATGCATTGGATCAGGGTTTGCCTGATATCTGCTTGTAACACTCAGAGCGCAAACAACATCAGGACGTGTCTATATCAGACCATACATGATACTACCAATGGCTGACGCATATGGAATACGTGTCATCATCTCTATCTCTTCATCAGTTTTGGGACACATAGCTTTAGATAGAGTAATACCATAACACATTGGTAAGTATCTTCTCTTGGACTCTTCCATAGAGAATCGTTTAATAATGGCATCGATATAGGTGGCTTGGGTGAGTCCGAGCATCCTCTTTGATCTATATCTATAGATTTGTATTCCCAATACGTAGGATGTTTCACCCATATCTTTCATGGAGAATTTACTTGCTAACCATACTTTAGTTGATTGCAGTAATCCTACATCATTCTCAATGAGTAGAATATCATCAACATAAAAAACTAGGAATGTCACAGCACTCCCACTAACTTTCTTGTACACGCATGGTTCCTCACGATTCTTAGCAAAACCAAACTCTTTGATAGTGCTATGAAATCTGAGGTTCCATCTCCTTGACGTCTGCTTGAGACCATATATTGATCTCTGAAGTTTGCATACCTTATGCTCACTTCCTACTGATGTGTATCCCTCAGGTTGAGACATATAAATTTCTTCTTTCATGTCTCCATTGAGGAATGCAGTCTTTACATCCATTTGCCATATCTCATAGTCATACCATGCTTTTATGGCTAGTAGTATTCTAATGGACTTAAACATAGCAACTAGTGAAAAAGTTTCCTCATAGTCAACTCTTTGTCTTTGAGTATAACCTTTTGCAACCATCTTGCTTTGAAGGTCACTACCTTCCCATCCGCCCCAAGCCTTCTTTTGTAGATCCATTTGCATCCTATGGGAACAATTCCCTCAAGTGGATCCACTAATGTCCATACTTGGTTTGAATACATAGAGTCCATTTCTGACTGCATGGCTTCAAGCCATTTGGTTGAATCAGTATCAGATATTTCTTCTTTGAAATTCATTGGATCACATCCAACACAAGGCTCATCATGGCCTTGTTCATGAAGAAGTGTATATCTGGCAGGTGGTCTAATAACCCTATCAGACCTTCTAGGAGCTTGTACTTCAACTACTGGTTCTAGGGGATTAGGTTCAACTTCTAAAGTTGAGGGAGTATCTTGAATTTCTTCAAGTTCTATCATATTGCCTTTTCTATCTAATAGAAACTCCCTTTCTAAAAAGGTGGCATTTCTTGAAACAAACATTTTTGCTTCATTTAGATGATAGAAATAATATCCAACAGAATTCTTTGGATATCCTACAAAGTAACACAAAGTGGATCTACTATCCAATTTGTCTCCCACTGTCTGCTTCACATAAGCAGGACATCCCCATATTCTCATGTAAGAATACTTGGGAGGTTTCCCCATCCATATCTGATATGGTGTTCTATCCACTGCTTTAGTTTAAACATTTTTCAACAACATTGCCGCAGTTCCAAGCGCAAAGCCTCAAAACGATGTAGGCAATTCAGTGAATCTCATCATTGATCGAACCATGTCCAACAAGGTTCGCTTACAATATTCAGAAACACCATTCAATTGTGGTGTTGCTGGTGGAGTCCACTGTAAGAGAATCACATTCTCTTTTAGATAACCCAAAAATTCAGCACTCAAGTATTCTCTACTTCGATCAGATCGAAATGCCTTAATACTTCTTTCTAGCTGATTTTATACTTCAGATCTGAATTCTTTGAACCTTTCAAATGCTTCAGATTTGTATTTTATCAAATAAACACACCCATACCTCGAATGGTCATCAATAAAGGTAATGAAGTAGGATTGCCCATATTTTGTGCTAATACTTAGCGGGCCACAAACGTCTGTGTGGATCAAATCCAATAGACCATGCGCACGTTCCACGTTTCCATCGAATGGAGTCTTGGTCATTTTTCTTTTCAGACAGGACTCACGGGTAAGTATAGAATTTATGTCTGACAAGTCAAACATGCATTCTCCCACTAGCTTGTGCATCCTTCTTTGAGAAATGTGACCTAGTCTAGCGTGCCATATTTGTTGGGATTTGGATCATCTAACTTTCTTTTGTTTGTTGTTGAAATCCTGTTTACTTGGACATTCATTCATCATTTCCAGAACATTTCTGGTGCATATAACTTTTTATGTCCGGACTTCTTGCAGTGAAATATGTTCTGACTTATCGGGCTTTGTAGGCCTTTTAAGTGTCTTTCGGAGTTTGCCTCTTATTGGGTTTTTCTTGTGAGGGGCAGAACATTTCTTTCCCTTACATTGCAGGCCACTTTTGTTCATGTCAACAAGCCCAACTAGGAAACAACATTTTCCTATTTTATTATGACTTTATAAGTCATAAGCATGTTGAATAGCTCTTCAAGGCTATCATCAATTTTATTCAAATTGAAGTTCAACATAAACCCGTCAAATGAGAAAGAGAATGACAACAAATTGATTGTCATGAAGTAACTTGTAAGGAATCACCTATTCCAGGCCCACCACTTTCTCATTAAACCCAATCATACATACACCACGCTCATGGACCAAAGCCCCATCTTGCGTTCGTGTAGTAATGAGCTTTTAAAAGTGGTGTGCATCACTGTACGAGTTTCATGCACTATGCAACTCTTGCATGTGTATTCGAATGTCAGCAGCATTCAACATTTTCTCAAACTGTCCCTACAGTTCATTTGACATAGAAGCGAGCACATCACACTTTAGCTTGCACAATATGGTCCCACCATCTTGCATGCATTGTCAGTTCAACAAGACTGACATTAGTGTGTATGTCATTTTCTCCGAATTCAGAACAATTTTCCCAACCAGTCTTGAAAATTAGATTCGGTTAGCTTGTTAATAACAAAATTGGATTATGTGACGAAATCGAAAAATATACTGATATGGAAACAGAATAATTGTTGCCGATTATTTTAAAATAATTTTAAGATATAAAATATGGATTTTTATTTTATAAATTCCCTCCCACTATTTTGACATTTCCACCACCCTCTGATGAAAAAGGGAAATCGTATTTCCTTAGTAGGCACATAGAGTCCAATTAGCCAATTATAATCCCGAATAATATCAGCCAATTATAATTTCTAAAAGGTAGAGTCCAATTGCATCCCTATGCAACCTCCGCGTGTTTTGCCTCACGTTTAATAAGGACCCAATAATATGACGTCGTTTATTTTCGCGTGCCAAACCAACCCATCAATATTGAATTGTAGTAGATGGTCGCCATGAGTTCCCCCAATAATATGAGCCGAAGTCATGGGAGTTCCACTCAATTCACATCATATGTCCGGTGGAAGTCACAGCTTTCCGGTGTACAGGCCTCCCCAATAATATGAGCCAGACACTGTCCGCGGGTAGCGATCAACATGTAACCACGGTTGATGGAAGGCAAGGAAAAATTAAACTCCTTTAATTTTTACTTTTTCGGTTTGATATAAATTTTGAATCTTATTCAAAATGAGGGATTTTAATTTTAAAATTGTCTCATCATTTTAATTTTAAAAATCGCGTGCCACGAGTTTGTATGTTCGCCGGATTCATACAACTATATTATCTAATAATATACATACATGCATACTACTATATATCACATATATCATAATATGACAATCAACAATAAATAAGGATGATTGATCGCCAACACTATTAGATCCATGTGAGCCATACATGGATCCAGGTCCAAACCTAGGTGAATGCAGGGATGCAAATGCAACTTATTACAAAAGCTTCCAATATTTTACATGTCTTCATCTTGATCATCGGGCCCACCATCTTCCAGTCTTGATCTCCCACTATTTCTAATTATTACATTTGAATAGCCATAGCACATAAGGGATACATCTCATGGGGATGGGAACGGGCTATAAACCAGGCTCACTTTAATAATATCAAATATTATAAAAATGAATAAAAAACAGTAAAATATCCTAACATACACCTAACACATTGGTCAAGGCTCTCGATCATCCTTCATGCATTTAATATCAAATATTAACATCAATTTAATTAAACAATTTAATTAATTGATAAATCTTATATCTAATAATTTATCACAATCCACCACAATTATTAAAGAATTTAATAAATTAAATAAACCCCTTTATTTAATTTCCAATTAAATCAATAATAATTGATTTCTTGTAAAAAAAACTCATTTTTACCATAAATAATTAAAATCATATTCTAATTATTTATTTCACAAGAAAATTATTAATTTTACAAAAATTAATTTCCAAATTAAAAATTGAACCAATTTTCAAAAATATCAATTTTACCCAAAAATTTGAAAAATCAGAAAATCGCACCCTAGGCCCAAACAATTCAAGCCCATTATTCAGCGCGCTTCCCGAGACGCTCCCGGGCAGCCGCCCGCCCACCTCCCGCCCGCTGCCCGAACGTTTCGGGCAGCGGCAGCGGCCGTGTGCGCGCAAAACGCGCACAGGCGCGCCGACACCTAGCGCAGGCGTCCGGCGCAGGCGCCGAGCGCCTGCGCTAGCGCGGTGCGCGCAGGCGTCCGGCGCCTGCGCGCACGCTGCCGTGCGCGGCAGGGCCGCGCACGGACTGCCCGGAACAGTTCCGGGCAGATTTAATTTATTTTTTTTTTTTTTTGGACAAATAAAATTTTCTTGGTGCTAAATTTTCTGAAAAATTTTCTTGTGTGGTTAGAAATAAATTATTCTATATGATTTAAAATCATACGATATAGAGAACCTGGCTCTGATACCACTGTTGGATCTCGGTTTTCTACGCGTCCAAACGCAGCGGAAGTTTAAAGTTTTTATTTTATTTTGACGATCAAAATATATTTGATTTGGGCGCTCGTATGATTTTCATAATCAAACATACATAGGATGTTAGAAAATTATACCTTTTGTGAATAAATCACGTGGCTCCAACTAATCCGGTATAAACGGATTAGCTCTTGTTGAATCCCTACGAACTTTCTTCAAAAGACTCCTTTCTTTCCTTCTAATTAGGTCCACGACTGGATGATTTGTTCCTCTTCGAAATAGCACTAGAATATTTGGAAGAACTTTTACGTTGAGATCAAATATTTGTGAGAGGAATCAAAATTCTTCTCTTGAAAAAGCCAAAACAATTTTGGAGGATTTTCAAGAAACTCTCGTGAATCACTTTTGAAGAATGGAGGCTAGGGTTTTCCAAAATAATGAATGAATTAAATTAAACTCAAAGCCTAATACACATATATATAAGCTTAGGGCCCATTAACTTAATTAAATACTTAATGGGCTTAATCAATTAATTATTCTAGTCCAACTAGTTTAATTAATTAATTAATCTTTTAAAGTCCAATTAAGAACCTTAATAATATGTATGTTGGTCTTGTACTCCTACAAGCTCATTATACATATACCCATTACATTTAATTTAATTCCTTTATAAATTCAACATTTGAATTTAATATTTAAATTATAAATTCAACTCCTTGAATTTATCACCTCCAAAATTTAATATTTAATAAACTCAACTTTTGAGCTTAATAAATTAAATCCTCAAAATTTTATAAATTCAACTCCTTGAATTTATTCTCTCCAAATTTCATAAATTCAACTTCTTGAATTTACTATATCATAAATTCAACTCCTTGAATTTATTTTCTCAAAATTTAATTATCATAAATTCAACTCCTTGAATTTACTATATCATAATATAAATTCAACTCCTTGAATTTATTCTCTCAACGGGAACAAACGATCTAGTGCTTGTGTGACCCTCAATGGTTCAGGGATACAGCTAGCCGTGGGTTCATAACTCTTTGTGATTCAGGACATAATCCTTTATTCGGGCTTACCCTAGTTAGCCCCATTCTTTTCATCAACACCTTGATCAGGAATGTCAGAACTCATTTCTGATAGCACCCATCGGATCATGGTAAGAGCGTCTAGTAGCATCGCCCCATGATCCCCTAGGTATCACTGATAGTGCCTGCAAGAACCAGTAGATTATGATTAACGTACAGTACGGTCCCTTCATCTCATATATCCCGATCGAATCTACAACCATTGGTTCATCGAGGGTTGCATATTAATTCGATAACTATGTGATAACTATAATAGTGGCATCACGTGTACTATTGGAGAACTCCTTCTCCAACGTACATCTCATACTCTGGCCAGGGATTCCATGCACTATTATTTCATTAGATCACATAGGATATCCACACCCGCAGGTGAGCGGTGAATCCCTGACTACAATGCACTGGCTCTTATATGTGTCGTAACTATACCCAACCTCGCCACCTGATGACTCTCCTGGAGCCGGTAAACGAGTCAAAGCACAGCCCTAGCATATAGAGCCTCAGTGATGTCCCGGGTCATAAGGACTAATGGTGTACAATCATAACCAGGAACTTATCCTCTCGATGAATGATAACCACTTGGAAAGTTCGAGGGAGGGTTGTTCGGTATAATCATCATATGACTACCCATCTGTATGTTTGGACATCTCTATGCCCTTACCAAGAAACGCAGTACACAACATCACAGATGCTAGTCTCGAGCTCAAGCGACCTTTATCCATGTTTTAGGCGGCTGAATCGACTAGGAACGAATTTAGAATATGCAGTGTTTACAAATGAGTTTCAACATCGAATTACGATTCATTTGTATTAAAGCATAATCAAGGACTTTATCTATGTTGCTTGCATGGGTATACAGATAAAGTATAACGAAACCATTAAAAATAAATTATATTAAAATAAAGATTGTTTATTACACTTGAGTCAATAAATTCCCTAGCCAATCGTTGGCTTGCAGGGCATCTACTCTAACACTATCTGTAAGGCCCGAGATTTTGATTACTGTGATATGAAATGATTTGGTGATAATTGAGGTGATTATAGACAGAAAGGATTAGACCGAAAAGACGGAAAAAAACACGGAGTATGTGCGAGGGCAGAACACCTCGCGCATATGCACGACGAGGAGCCGCGCATATGCGCGACAGTGGTAGAAGACATCGCGCATATGCGCAAGTTGTGCGGAAAGGATAGTGCATGTCCAGAGGAGTTGGCGCATGTGCGCCGAGTGAAGGCGCGCATATGCGCGAGTATATTTTATGCCGAGACAGTAGGTCTCGCGCATATGCGCGGTGTCAGTGCGCGCATACGTGCGAGCTACTGTGAAGGATACGCGCCGAGACTTAGTGTCTGGGGTTTATGCGCCGAGGAAGGTCGCGCATATGCGCGAGACGTGCTGTTCAAAGAGATAAGCCACTTGCCCCTTAAACATGCAATATATATATGACAAGCCTCTCAAATTTCTTCAGAATAAGCAAGGGAAGAACCGAGGAGACCTTGGGGAGATTTTCAA
Source organism: Primulina eburnea (assembly GCF_022965805.1). Classification (NCBI taxonomy): domain Eukaryota; kingdom Viridiplantae; phylum Streptophyta; class Magnoliopsida; order Lamiales; family Gesneriaceae; genus Primulina; species Primulina eburnea. The sequence continues at coordinate 12,658,255 of NC_133106.1, read as the reverse complement.
TTCTTGATCGTAGAATTCAAGTTGTGACAGATCCAACCGTTTGATTTTCAATCTGACTTCAGTATCGTGTTCCTATCGACGTAGGCTACAACTAGACGTAAGTTTTGTTACGTTTTGTTATGATTTGAAATTATGATAGTGCCAGAATCAGATTCCATTGATATATGGTATTCTGGATATATTAGACATTGTATAATTGAAGTAAAATCGAAGAACAAACTGTGTATGTAATTGTTATGATTTTTCAGAACTGATATGATCGAGATTGTACAGATTTGATATTATGACCTGTTATTATTGAAGATTATGATTCGCATTGATATCAATTATGAGTTGTGGTATTATATCTGTGATGTTGAGATTGACGGGGTTATCAAGACTGTATTGTTATGCCATCGAAACACCAGTAGATTGAATTTGATCAGATTCAGTATTGATTGAGATTGTATCATGATATCTTTGATATGGATCAGATTATGTTTGATTTGAGTATTGATCAGAACAGGTCCTGAATTGAGTTATACATTGATACAGTGTATTCGATATTGTTATTGCCAGATTGATTTGAAAAGCAGTTAGTTCGAGACTTCGACAGAGTCAGATCGACAGAACGAAACTAAAGGTATAAATTGATGTTGATGCGGATTGCACAACTCGAGTTAGATTCAGCTGGAGTTTCCCAAAATCACATACTTTACCTTATTGCATTGATATTTTCAATTGAATGAGATTGATATTTTTGGTCTATTGATTTATGTATTGAGTCATAGGCGGATGCGCCTAGTCGTAGACGATTGATCTCGTGACAGAGGTACCAGATAGTGATGGAATCGTCACTGGACCATTGCACATTGTCACAAAGATTTGGCAGGATATGCCAGGGCTGATATGCCTAGATGATTGGCAGGTATGCCAGAGCGGAGGTGCCTAGTCTGTGGTTAATTCGCCAAGACGCCGGACGTTTGGTCGTATCGATATTTTGGGGAGTAGAGCAGCTCCTATCTTTGAGATTCGATACGGAAAGAGCCAAAGTCCGTGAATAAGAACGTACCACCACCCTGATCGGGAGTGTAGGTGGGTGTATGTTCGTGTTCAAATCGGGATACCTAGATTAGGATGAGTCGAGTCAGAGTCTAAGAATCACAGAGTGTGATTCAGAGTTTGTATTAATTCATGTTTTTGATTTTGATACATGTTATGAATATTTGTTTCATGTTGTTATATTTGTTTATATGAAATGCATGTATACATGATTTATATTGGGAATTTAATTCTCGCCGGAGTTATCCGGCTGTTGTCTTTTTTGTATGTGTGCATGACAATAGGTGGGACATGATCAGGATCAGGAAGAGGATGAGAGATTATAGTTAGCGTCGAGATCCGAGCCCAGAAGCAGAATAGGATTCAGCACTGGATGTATAGTCGTTGAACCTAGTTGAGATAGAGACATGTAGTACATGATTTGTACTTTGATTTTGACATGTATATCAGATAGATTACTGTTACGTTTCCGCATTTATAATTTAAAAAGAAAAAAAAATTTAGTCTCACTTTTCTTAATTGTTATATTTGACATTAATAATGATTAAGACATGAATAAGCGTCCGAGTCCCCACACTATCAGTGATACCTAGGGAATCATGGGACGATGCTACTAGACGCTCTTACCATTCGATGGGTTTAATCGGAAATATAATTTCTAAAATTCTCTTGATCAATTGTTGATACATAGAATGGGGCAAATAAGGGTAAGCTCGAATAAAGGATAATCTCCTAAATCACAAGGAGTTGTGAACCCACGGCTAGTTGTATCCCTGAACCATTGAGGGTCACACAAGCACTGGATCGTTTGTTCCGTTGAGAGAGAATAAGTTCAAGATGTTGAATTTATATCATGATAAAGTAAATTCAAAGAGTTGAAATCATGATGATTAAATTATGAGAGAATAAATTCAAGGAGTTGAATTTATAAAATTTGAGAATTTAATTTATTAAACCCAAAAGTTGGGTTTTTTAAATATTAAATTGTGGAGGTGATAAATTCAAGGAATTGAATTTATAATGTATTTAATTTATTAAGCTCAAAAGCTGAGTTCATTAAATAATAAATTAAATAAATTGGTGAGAAACATGTTTATTGGACTTGGAGGAGTACAAGCTCAATATACTAAATAAATTAAAGTGTTAATAGACTTTAATTAATTAATTAAACTAATTGGACTTGCCCAATTATTTAATTAAGCCCATTAATGTTAATTATGATTATTATGTTATGATTTAATTATAAATAGAGGTAATCAAGCCATAACCCTAGCCACCACTAATTGAGAAATTCGAAAATCCCTCTTCCCAAAAGCTTGAAAAAATCGGCCACCTCCTTTTGAAGGATTGGTTTGAGACGCCTCTCGTTTTAATTTCTAACACAAAATCTCTTCTACTTTTCTAGTACAAATTAGAAGAAGATCAAACCATCTAGTCATGGACCTGATTAGAAGAAAGGAGTCCTTGAAGAAAGTTTGTAGGGATTTCATCAAGAGCTATCTCCGTCAAATCTGGAATAGTTGGAGCCGTGGGATTAATTCACCAAAGGTATGAATTTCTAATGCTTTATGAATTTTTATGATAAAATCATACAAGTGCCCAAATATAAACATATTTTGATTTTCAAAATAAAATAAAAATTTTAAAACTTCCGCTGCGTTTGAGGCACAAGAAAACCGAGATCCAACATATGGGACAACTAGGATTTTTGATCGGCAACTTGCAGAATTTTTCAGTAGACTTAGAGGTCTTTTCATAAAGTTTTAAGGTTTGAGTCTTGATGGTTTTATGTCCTTTTAAGTGTTTATTAAGTGAGGTAAAAAGTTGCGAGAAATTTGGTTGAGTTTCGAGCGGATTTGGTTTAAAAACAGGGACCCCGTTATAAGTTTTAAAACAATTCGGTCAAGTTTTGATTTGGGCTCGAGTTTACGTCCAAGAATGCTTCTAAATATGTTTTTGGATGTTTTAAGGAGTTTGGTAAGCTTCGGGTAAATTTTAGAGGTTCAGGGTTGAAACGATATTTTTTGGGTTTCAAGGGGAAAAATAGTCATTTTGCACCCGGGGTGAGATTTTTGTCTTGAAAGTGCCCTGAACACCAATTTATGATATGTTAAATGTGTATGAATTATGTTTACGATTTTTATGCAATTATGATAAATACGTCGTATGCTTGCTTTAAAGGAAAAGTTACGTATATACATGTTTTAATAAATGATGAATATAATGTTATTTTTGAAGGATGGGAATTGGTTGTGACTAACGATGTATATGTATACGATGATATGAGATATGATGAGGTGAGGCCCGGGCTCAGTAGACGGGTAATGTTGTCGCTGATGTCACTCACCGCCCGGTACTGTGGTTACATGTAAATGGATCCATCTATGGAGCTCACACGATAGAGCTAATACGAAAGTCACCACTAATGAACTGAATTCAATCAAAAAGAAAATGTATACGTTTATGATGACATGATTTGAAACGAGAATGAAAATGTTTACGTATCTGATGACATGATTTGACACGAGATGATTTTACACGACACATTTATGTTATACTTTTAAGTTCTGAAAGATATGTTGAGTATGATATATTTCATTGATGTGTGTCATGTATATGTACTTGTTATTTCTGGTACAGGTTTGTTGAGTCTTTAGACTCACTAGGCATGTGTGATGTAGGTGAGCTTAATGATGAGGAGGCTGGAGGTACCGAACTCTGAGTAGGCAGACCTGGTGCAGTGACATGACCCAAGAACCACATATTTTCTGCATTATAATTAATGAGATTGAGTGGAAATGAATATTTTTCTACGTTGATGATTTTTAAGATTTTGATTGGTTCATGTTTACGTATAATTTTGGGATGAGTTTGGTTATTTTAAACTGCAATATTTTTACTGTCAAATATTTAAGATCATTTTTAAATGCTATATTTTTTTGTACAGCGCATGCATGCAAAATGTTTAAATGTTATTTCGATCTAACGTCCCGAAAAAATTGAAGGTTCACGTTAATGACATGCGTGTAAGTTATTAAATTTCTTTTGCATTTTATTAATTTATTTTAAAGCATTAAATGTATTTTTATTTAATAAATTATGTGTTTAATTATTTTTATGCATAATTCATGCATGCTAGAATTTATTTCATACATTTTATAAGTTCATGCATTAGATTTTTTAAGTTGAATTTCGCGCTCGAACGAGGAACGAGAACAAGACAATTTTTAGGAAAATTATTTTTTATTACATGATTTATTTTTATTAATTAATATAACGTGTTTTTAAGTGTATTTTTTAAAAATTGGGATTTATTTGGTATTTTTCTTGGCAAGATTTTAATTTTTAACCGTACGCAAATTTTAGCGAATCGGAGAACTTTTTGAGAGTTCGGCTAATATTTTCAAAAACTTTCAAACACGAAATATTTTTCGGGAGTATGTTTTGATTTAATGGGCCTACTTTTAAGTTTATTTGACTCAAAACTCTTTTAAACTTTTTAATTAATAGTTAAGGCTCATTATATTAATTATTAACTATTTAATGATATTACTATTTGCTACCCTACACCCATTTATTCCAATCAACCGATAGGGTTTTTTTTAAAATATTATAAATTAATAAAATTATTTTAAAAATGCTGCAAAATGAGAAGTGTTGTAAAAATAGTATAATCCGTATAATCCTGTACCTGATTCTAAGTTTTTTTAAAAAAAATTAAAAAATAATAATTTACGGGGCCACAGATTCAATCGAATCCGTGACCCTCTGCCACGGATTCTGAATCCATGGCAGAAGGTCACAGATTCAATATCCGTGACCTTTCCCGCCCGTGAACGAGCGCTCGCCCGTGACTTCTTTGCCAACCCGTGACTTTGCCAATCCGCTTATTTATTGCGGTGCCTCCTCTCTTCATTTCTCACCGAAGTGGAGCAAGAAAAATAGGAGCAATTTTTTTCTTTCTTTCGAACACCGCGCTCTCACCTCTCTTTCCAGCACCGTTCTTCAGACTTCTCCATTTATTTAGTAACGTAAGTCTTCGAAATTTTTCAGAATATTAAGAGATAACTATATTTGTGTTGTTTATTATATTTTCTATTGTTCGATCGTTATATAAGTTTTAAGTAATAACACTAATTATAATATTAATTTTATTATTGTAATTATAATATTGTGATTTAGAAATTTTGGAATAACAATAAGTACACTTAATTTAATTACGATAATGATATTTACATGATATTGTAATGCCCGGAAATTTAATCCTAGTAATCTATAATTATTGATATATAATTTGATATGATTATGAAAGGATTAATCGGAACATGAAAATAAGACTACATGTGAAATTCGAGGAAGTTGGGCAGAGAGTGTGGCGCCCGAGCGGTGGTTTTTGACCGCCCGAGCGCTAATGTTCAACAGAAATGTGTCTCGGGCAGAAGATGTGGCGCCCGAGCGGTAGAATATTACCGCCCGAGCGCCAAGGGTGCAAGTGAAAATGCTTGGGCAGAAACTTCCGCGCTCGAGCGGTAGTTTCTTAACGCCCGAGCGCGAGTCATGCAAAATGTAGGATTGCCACTTGGGTTGTATGAGCGACGTGTGTATATATATATACATATCAGAATTTCTTCTTAGAAAGGAAAGAGGAAAGAACGAGAGCTTCCGGAAAAGTTACGCTCAATTTGATTTGGTGGAAAATCCGTCCGTCTGATTTTGAATCCGACTTCAGTACTGTATTCCTATCAACGTAGACTACAACTTGACGTAAGTTTTGCTATGTTTTGACATGTTTTGAAATTAGACTATTGTCAGAATTGAACAGGATTCATATATGATGTTCTTTTCATGTTATACATCATAGAATCGAAGTCAGATTGAGAAACAGACTGCTTATGAAATTGTTATGATTTTTGAAGTCGATTTGACTGAGAATTCATATCAGATATGTATGGTTATTGAGATTATGACTGATATCGATATTGATTATGAGTTCTGGTATTATATCTGTGATGTTTGGACTGACAGGGTTATCCAGACAGTATTGTTATGTCGTCGAAACATCAGTTGATTGATATTGATCAGATATAGTAGTGATTTCGATTATATCGTGATATCGTCGATATGGATTAGATTGTGTCTTGACTTGACATTGATCAGATTATGTGTTGATTTGAGTATTGATCAGAACAGGTATTGAATTGAGTTGTTTATTGATATTATATCTGTTCGGTATTGTTATTACCAGATTGAGAATGGACCGAGATAGAGTCGGGAATTCTTCTTCTTCTTCTGAGCGAGGAGATAAAGGTATAAATTAATGTTGAGTTGGGATTGCACAACTCGGGTGAGGTTTGACTCGAGTTTCCCTAAATCACATACTTTACTTTATTGCATTGATATTTGCATTGAGTTGATTGATATACTTGTTCTCTTGAATTATAGATAACAGGTATTAGACGAATAGTCTTATGATAGAAGTGCCTGATAGTGGTGGAATCACCACGGGCACATTGCACGATGTCATGAGATATTGTATTGGCGGAAGTGCCATAGTCTGTCACTGGATAATTGGCTATCGATGTGGATAGAATTATAGCTCCTTCTATTACTGGTGATCAGTACTGTATCGATGTGGATAGAATCATAACTTCTTCTATTACTGTTGATCGATGATATATCGATGTGGATAGAATCGGAGTTTCTTCTATTTCTGGTGATCGATACTATACTGATGTGGATAGAAACAGAGCTTCTTCTATTACTGGTGATCGATACTATAACGACGTGGATAGAACTGGAGTCTTTTCTATTACTGCTGGTCGATATGGAATGCCAATGTCTGGAAACCGGGATCCCTAGGCTAGGACTGAGTCTATTCTAAAACGTGAAGTCACGAGTCTGAGTGACAATTACATTGATTTATATGTATTGATGTTGGTTATGTTCCTGAATATGGTTCATATTCCTTGCTGTTCCTGATATTGGTACAGGTTTAGAATAGGAGTTATTCTTGATATTGATTATGTTTCTGATTAAGGTACATGGTTAGAATATGACTTATTCTTGTTATTGATTCATGTCATGATTTTGATATGGGATATGATTTTCTGTTATGCGATTATATTGTTTATATGATGGCATGTATACATGATTTATACTGGGATATTTATATCTCACCGGAGTTATCCGGCTGTTGTCTTGTTTGTATGTGTGCATGGCAACAGGTGGGCTAGGATCAGGGTCAAGAAGAGAACGAGGCTGGACTAGATAGCGTGGAGATCCGGGCTTTGAAGCAACTTAGGATTCAGCACTGACTTGTAGTTGAACCTAGTCGGATTATTGTAGATTATACAATAATTGTATGTTATGTTTAATATGTAATTTGAATTTAATTACTTTACATTCCGCTGTGTATTTTAGAAAAAAAAAATTTAGACCCTGTTTATACTAATTGATTAATTAGTCATAATTATGATTTAGAACTTGATTAACGTCCGGGTCCCCAAAGATATAATCTTATATCTACAATAATTAAAATAATTATATTTAATTTATGTAAAATTTAATTACAATAATTATATTATGTGATATAATAATCACAATAATTATATTTACGTGATTATTAATTATTATTGGAATAATTCTTTACGTGAATTGTTAATTATATTTAAATGTTAATTATATTTAATTGCTAATTATTATTAATAATCATTTACGTGAGTAATTCATTTGATTTAATTGTATTTAAAATAATTATATTTACGTGATATTAATTATATTTAATTGTATTATTATAATTAGAATATGTGTATAAATTACGGATTTTATATTTACGTGAAATTTTATGTATATTATATCTATAATTATAATATTAATTGTGTTATAAATTACGTAGGTTAAAATTATGTGAAATTTTAAAATTTATTCTCAATTTGTTTTTATATATTTTTTGATTTATTTTAATGAGTTATATATTTTAAGAAAAAATGATCTAATGACAAAAATAATTATTAGTGGAACGAATTAGCTAATAACCAAACTAAAATTAATAGTAAATTTATAAAAACACCTATATATTTTTTAATAATATGTAGTAAATCTCTCGGATTAGGATAGAATTGTTCTTATTCTTATTAATAGTGTATTTATTATAAGTATATTATCACGAATGTATTTATTATATTTAAATGTTACGTATTATGAAGTATTATTGTTTTTTAGAAGAAATTATTTAATCTACAATATTTATTCTTATTACTAATTTGTCATCAACAAATACGTTTTTTTCGAGCCGGAAATTCAAAATAATTTTCTTTTAATTTAAAAAATTTAGTTAAATTTTGTTGATTAAAAATATAATATTTGTTAACTAATGATTTTTTTGTTTGCAAGATGGCTGAAAATACGGATAATGTGTTGTATTTGCGGGGTAGACACGTTATCAAATAGTATCAACGCTGAGAACATGGATGCACTAATTCCGCCACGTCGGTCTGAAAAATGTCTTTGGAGCTTGCTTAATGCTGGGATTCACCTCCGTGTCCGACTATGTCTTGCACGCATGGGTTTCTATGGTGTCATTCAGTGTGGTCCTATTAAATATTATGATAATCATTTGCTTATGGCCATTGTTGAGAGATGGCGTCGTGAGACGCACACATTTCACTTTACCGTGGGCGAGGTCAAAATCAACCTGCAGGACGTTGCCCTTATTTGGGGGTTGAATATTTGTGACATTCCTTTCACTGGTGTAGATACCGCGTACAACAAACATACTTTACAACAGCGCTGCGCTACTTGGTTGGGTTTTACTCCACATCTTCTCAGATTAAAGGTGCACATCTTTATCTGACCGCTGCTAGACCATTGCCTAAATAATATAGTTAATGATCAAAGCACTGAAGAGAACGTGGCACAATATTCTCGTTGTGTTGCATTAATGATCATTGGTGGATGTATGTTTCTGAACTCGGAAGGTACTGCTGTGAAACTTATGTATTTGAAGTTCCTTGAGGACATAGAATTAGTGAATACGTATAGATGGGGTTCTGCTGTGTTGGCATATCTTTATAGAGAGTTGTGTGACACGTCAATGAGATTAAAGGTCGATTTGTGTGGCCTAGTTTAGATATTGCAGGTATTCGTACACTTCTACGGTCATTATATTTGTTGTACTTATTTTTTCTTATGATTTGACTATTTCTGTTGTATGTTATTGCAAATTTGGGTGTGGTCTAGAATTACTCTTCTTTGTCCTGATAGAGCTCAACAGGTATCTATTTCAGAAAAGCAGGCTGCGAATGTGCTTCAGGGTCTACCATTCCCCCCATACGGCGCACGGTACTAATAAGAAATAATTAACATTTATTATTATTATTTTGTTATTTTGTTGAAATGAAAATATTGTGTACTTTTATAAATTGCAGGTGGAGACGCGTGATCGAGCAAAACTTGCACTGTGGAATCCTCAATTAAAATATGGTTTTATTTGCTCAAAAATTAATCACAAGTGCACGATGTCAAGTAATAGTATAATATACGTGAGTACGAGTATCGTTCCACTGGGGACTGTATTTGACAATTATTATTTTCAATTATTAAATCTTTAACTACGAAAATCGATTAGTTATTTTATTACTACTATTCTCAAATAAACATGCAAATAAAATGATTCGATAAGTAAAGAATGAAAATTAATATTTAAAATGGTTGAGTAAAATTCAATATGAAATAAATTTGTTGGGATATCGGTTCACCTACCCCTCGTTAATTAATTAATTTATTCGATAATGATTGTATGCCTTAGACATTATTTCATATTCAATTGAACACACTCTCTCGAGCTATGCCAAACTAATTCTACTCAATGAAGTAATTAAATATCTTTAATTATTTATCAAGAGTGAATCGCATTTCGATCTATGAAATCCCCTAGTTTTCGACCCTTAGGACTATGACTATCGGCGCGTATCCAATTTCATATATCTATGTAAATTGTAGATCCACGGATTATACTACTCGTTCATATCACAAGTTATTCTCTCGAACTCACTCGCAACATAAAATCGTTATTAAAGTTAGCTACGCTTTAACAACACGATAACACAATAGTACAATCAAGAATAAATCAGAAACCAAGGTGTAATTTAATTATATCAAAGTTTTGGGGTAGGATCCCCTTAAATCCCAACAAATGTAAAGGTTTAGCTACTCGAATTTATATTGAAAATAAACACAACAATGTTTAAAAGATGAAAACTAAATTCGAAATACTAGAATTGACGAAAAACGCGAAGAACGGTGCCCGGAAATCCTCGAATCTTCAATCCAAGCACAAAAGTCTCTCCCAAGCTTGTGGCGCTCTGATATCTCGTCTGAATATTTTTTTATTTCGTGCAATGATCCCTTCTATCTCATTCCCATCCAGAATTAAGGGAAGAAATCGTCCAATCTTTCCAAAAATAACGAGCGCGCCCGGGCGGACATAATTTTTCGCTCTGGTGGATGGTCTTTGCATATCTTGTATTTTTCTTCTTCTTTGGCGCGCCCGGGCGGACATAAGTGTCCGCCCGGGCGGATAACTTTCGCAAAAATTTATTTTACCCCAGCTCTCAGGCGCCCGGGCGGATGTGAATTTGCGCTCGGGCGGAAGTCCTTCGAAAATAATTTTTTTTTCTTCATTTTTTGCATGAATCCCTTGCACTTTCACACCGAGACACATGATTAATAATAAAATATAATATTTTCTAAAATATGACAAAATGCATGCAATCTAAACGATAAATGCAACACAATGCGATAAAACATGACATGAAAACAAGTAAAATCCACCTATATCAACCCCCCAATACTAACCTTTTGCTCGCCCTCGAGCAAAACAGGTGACAAAACAAAATAGAACATGACACAAAATAGCTCGACAGTGAATTCATAGTCATCAACTAGCCTCAGCGAAACTCAACATATTCCCTTGTCGATCGATGTAAAAGCATAATTCTTCGCACTTCCCTTGGTCTAGACTTCGTTTCAAATAAAGCCTGAACGTGTGTGTGTGTGTTGTTAGTCCTAGTATCACAAATGATAGAGGGATCCATTCTCAACTATTGTCAGAGATTTAAATCAGCCTGTTAGTGTAAATATCACTCTCCTTTATTCCTTTGCACTCAGTATCCATCAGCAACTACATATATATAAATTTTTTTCTGAATAAGAATACAGTAATGAAAGATTATATTAGAACTTTTCATTTCTGATTCAAATCCATGTGTTTTGCATTTTTAGCCAGGAATAGGATTTCATTCCTTTATTCGGCTCTTCAACACCTTACATCTCCAACTTTAGCCAGGAATAGGATTTAATTTTTTTTATTCGGCTCCCACACACCTTACATCTCCATTTTTTTTTTTTGCTGATAGATACCTCGATTCGAGAGAATATAGTCAAGCTCAATTCACACCTTCAAACATCTTTGTTCCCCACTTTAGTTTAAAATTTTCACCATCTTATCATGCATGGTTCTAGTTCTAACATTTGTGCAAAGAGAGTTCAATGTTTTAAATAAAACCTTATGTTTTTATCATAGTATGTACTAAAGGTGTGCGAATACACGACAGACAGGGTATGTCTCATCACTTCATAATCATCCTTGGCTAACAATGTACTACTCCAAACACTGTCGGCTGACACACAAACATATGCAAAACAACTAAAACTACATGCCAACAAACAATACGAACAAAGCACCAACACGACAAAGACGACACAACACCCATCCACCCCCCAATACTAAAGTCGAGCATTGTCCCCAATGCAACAGACGATAGAAAAAGAGATAGATATGCACAACAAAATGAATGCAGTATACCCTAGGCTTGCAAGATAAACGAAAATAAATAAACTGAATGAAACGAAATGCGATAAATAAAAGAAAAGATAGAAGTGACTCCCCTCTCACTGATCCTCCTCCTCGTGCTCCTCCGGGGGAACGACGCCAGCGTCCGGCTCTGGTGCATCGGTGTAATGAAAATTGAACGGCGATGGGAAAGCTGGCATGGGTGGTGGGAGAAAGGCTGTGTCGACTCCACTGTGGCTCAGAGATAGGCGAAGCATGGCATCAGTAGCCGTCTGATATGTCTGAATCACAGCCTGCCACTGTAACTGATGGTCTGCAAAGGCAGCAAATTCGTACATCCTGTCCTGAAGAAGGCGACGTCGTGGTCGCGGGGTCGGTGGTGGGGGCTGCTGTGGCACGGGATCAAACGCAAAACCGTCCCAGATGGGTCCAAACTGCGGTAAAGGCTTCCGCCGCACTGCTAAATTCTACGACCAGCTAGCGTCATCGAGGGCCTTGGTCGGTGGCAACCACTCATAGTCATCCTGAAAATGACTTCAGCGCTCGCACATAGCTCTGTGATAATGTGGGGGAAGAACAATGCCACATTCGGATTATGAATGCTCAGCTGGATCTGCGAATGGATTATCATGCCCACATTGAGTGGCATCTGAGTGATCAATGCATGAAGTAGCAGCCCCCTCTCCCTCTTGTGAGACCCCGAGAATAAAATAGCTTTGATGGCATTTTGGTAAATAAGTTGAAAAATATTCAATTTATTTTGATGGCATTTTCGTAAATAAGTTGAAAAATAATGAATTAATTTTAAGGGTAAAATGGTAATTATGTTATGGATTTTAACATAATTGTCCGAATATTAGCCCAAATGATTTGAGATTTGGATATAACGTAAAAAACTCAAAGATAGAGAAGTTTCATGTTTTGAGTTTTGAAAATTTTGATCGTTTGACTAATCCAAAGGGATATACCGATATTAAAATGTTAAATAGTATATATTATATTATTTTATTAATATTATATTATTTTATTAATATAATAAAAAAAGATAAAGATGAAACTCACGTTTAACGCGAGTCTCATTCTCTCTCTCGAAGGCAACAGAGTGAGAAATGGGAAATAATACAGTTTTTGATTTTCTTTTCGATTTTGCGACTTAACAATTTATCCAATGGACGAACCAACTCAGATCTGGAATCGTTGACACGAGGTCTTCGATTTGAAGTATAAATTTCATAGTTTTGGTGATGTTTGAAATTCGTCGATTTTTAGAATAAATCCGATCAATTGTTAAATCATACTGAAATTGAAGATTGTTGAATAGTGTATGATTTTAACGAAGAAAAGATGATTATAGTGATGTTATTTTGAATTAGTCCTAATTTATTATAATTAGAGAATTTTAATCATTTGATTGAGATTGAAGAATTATTTGTCGGTTATATATGCGGTAGAATAACTGACAAGAAACTAAGTTTTGAAGTCGAAATTGAATTATGATATGATTTTGATTTGATATGAATTTTTGAAGTTTCAAATGATATTTGAAACTCATATTAATGATTTTGGATAATGTTATTGATTGAAATGAATATGTTATTGATGTAGATAGATTATTATACTGATATCTTCAAACTACATCAATTGGAACGAAGAATTGAGGTATGTTGCAACCGATTAACATACGACAGGTATCTGTATTATATGATATAGGTCGGCTTGGTTGGATTGATTGGAATGAGATTATGTGTCTATATGCCTTATTTGTTGATTGATGTGGCATACATGACATTGAGATTGAGATATCGATGTATAAAATAAATGTTTTGTTAACACACATCATTTGATGCATACATCGATACATGACATGCACGTTGAGCTATGATCCTTGGATACCCTGATATGATTCGATTGGATTCTGGGATTTGTGAACACAATTGCTATGCTGGTATTATATGACCCGTAAAGCATAGACATTTTTGGCCCTGATGATTGGATATGAGATTTGAGATTTGATGGCGCTTTGTCGACGCTATCATACGAGTATCTCTTATTGAGGCCGGTGTGCCAGCTCGAGCATTGATTTGATAACGATTCGTTTGATTCTGACATGTGCTCAGTGGATGGGCATTTGACCTGATACCTCCACGACATACATGCATTACATACCATATATCATTGTTTAGATATATGTGGTATATATGATGGTTGTTCCATACGGAGCTTTGCTCACCCCCAAGGGGGGCTGTTGTCTTTGTGTGTGGACAATGGCAGGTACTCCAGGATATCAGGAGACCGGAGTGGGTACTTCTGGAGGGAGTCACAGTTTGAGCTAAGGTTTTATGTTTTGTTCCCAGTATATATATATATATATATATATATATATATATATATATATATATATATATATATATATATATATATATGTATCTATATACCGGGGCATGTCCCGAGGATATGAGTTGTTTGTATGTGATTGATTTTGATTATATGTTGGCGTGTTTTATGATTTGAAATTAGATACTATTTTTAGTATTCAAATTATATAGAGATATTTTGGGCTCATCGTAAAGAAAATTTTAACTCGTTTTCCGCTGTAATTAATTAACCCTAATCAGATTGTATTGTAACAAAGATTAGGAGTTAAGGGCCCCACATAGAGTGGTATCAGAGCATATCTAGGAATGCTCGATTGAGTCTTGTGTACACTTGAATAGGCACAAATGAATTGTGCATATGTGTTTGACTTACTTGTGTTACTTGCTCTTATGTGAGTTGATTTGAATAAGTATCCGATGAGATTGATGCTATGAGATGATGATATTATGAATTGATACGAAATTGTGATATTCATCTTTTGATTTGTAGATGGATCACACAAATGAAACTGCGAGTAGCAGTACTGAGAGAGTAGTTGGACAATTTGAAGGGTTGTCCATGGATGTTGTGATGGCTCGATTCCAGGATCTGAAACCATCGAGGTTCTTTGGCACTGAGAGTGCGGAATGAGCTGAAGCATGGTTGAAGGATATCGAGCACTTGTTTAATATTGTTGAGTATTCCAAGGCTCGGAGACTGAAACTTTCTTTGTATCAGCTGAAAGACCGAGCTAAATCTTGGTGGGAAGCCGCTGAGATTGGATTGAAAGAGGCCGAGATTGAAGTCACATGGGATGTCTTCAAGGCCCAGTTTATGGAGCAGTATTCCCCTCCTTCCTATTATACTGCTCAGGAGAATGAATTCAATAATCTGCAGCAGGGAATGATGTCTGTTGCAGAGTATGCTTCGAAGTTTTCTACTATGTTGACGTATGCACCTCACGTGGCTGGGAATGCGAGGGCAAAATATAACAGGTTTGTAAATGGTTTACATCCTGCTTTGTATACATATGTTGTTTCTGGATTGCCTACCAGCTACGCAGAGGCAGTTGAACGAGCTAAGGCAGCCGAGGTTGGACTTAGGAGAGGAGGTCCACAGTATACTCCTTCACCTCCAGTGTCAGCTCAGCAGCCTACTTTGCGACCGAGAGGTAAGAAGTTTAAGAAGACTGGTTCTGGTTCCTCGTCTTCTTTGAGCTCTAGTGGATCACAGAGAGGGAGTCCTGTGAATGCTCCATATTGTAGCCATTGTCGAGGCAAACATACTATCGAGCAGTGTCGAGGTATGTTTGGTACTTGTTATCAATGTGGGCAGGAAGGTCTCTCGAGTATGTCCGAACAGGGGTACGACTTCTGCTCAACCCCAGCCAGGATTTAGAGGTGGCCCTGGTATGACGAGACCTGATGTTCCTGTTCCTTCTTTTCAACAGTCGAATGTCCCACGATATCGAGGACCGGGTGGTCAGAGTGCCCAAGTTCCTCCTCAAGTAAGAGTGTACGCCATGACTGAGGATCAGGCGAAAGAAGCTCCTGGTGGCATGATTGTAGGTATTTGCACGCTTTGCGATTATCCTGCACGTGTTTTATTTGATAGAGGAGCATCTCATTCATTCATATCTCATGCATTTGTTGCATCTCACGATATTGAGTGTACCCCGTTGTATGATACTTTGTCGATAGCCACGCCAGCGAGGAAGATTATTTTGTCTGAGAAAGTTGTGCATAATTGTGTATTGATATATGAGGACTATGTGATATTTCTGAATTTGATCGTCCTTCCAATGCACGACTTTGATTGTATTGTTGGCATGGATATCTTGATGAAAAATCGAGCTACTGTTGATTGTTGTCATGGAGTGGTTCGATTTCGACCGATTGATGGACTCAAGTGGAATTTTTATGGCAAGGGTTCCCAAGCCAAAATTCCATTGGTATCTTCCATGGAAATGTCCCGATTGCTGACTAGCGGAGACGAGGGTTATCTTATCTACGCTATTGATATTTCGAGGAAGGAGTCTTCTTTATCGGAGATTCCGATTGCGAAAGAATTTCCGGATATATTTCCCGATGAGATTCCTGATTTTCCTCCTCATCGAGAAGTTGAGTTTAGTATTGATCTTGTACCGGAGACTGCACCTATTTCGAAAGCTCCTTATCGCATGGCACCATTGAAATTGAAAGAATTGAAAGAACAATTAAAGGATCTTCTCGACAAGGGATATATTCGACCGAGTGTATCACCTTGGGAGCTCCAGTTTTATTTGTTCGAAATAAAGATGGTACGATGCGAATGTGTATCGACTATAGGCAACTGAATCGGGCTACTGTGAAGAACAAGTACCCACTTCCTCGTATTGATGATTTGTTTGATCAGCTTCAAGGTACCTCTGTATACTCGAAGATTGATCTTCGTTCTGGGTATCATCAAGTACGTGTTCGAGACGAAGATGTGCCCAAGACTGCTTTTCGTACGAGGTATGGCCATTATGAATTTTTGGTTATGCCTTTTGGTCTTACGAATGCTCATGCTATCTTTATGGATCTAATGAATCGTGTCTTCCGAGATTATCTAGATCTATTTATTATTGTTTTTATTGATGATATTCTTGTTTATTCGAAATCGAAAAAAGAGCATGATGAACATTTGAGACTAGTACTTCAAACTCTTCGTACTAGTCATTTATATGCTAAATTGTCCAAATGTGAATTCTGGATGGACAAAGTGATATTTTTGGGCCACGTCATTTCGAGACATGGCATATCTGTTGATCCTGCAAAGGTCGAAGCTGTATTGAATTGTCCAAGACCTACGAATTTTCCTGAGATCCGTAGCTTCATGGGTTTAGCTGGATATTATCGTCGCTTTATTGAAGGATTTTCGAAGATAGCTAAACCTATTACTCAACTGACACAGAAGAATCAGAGATTCATTTGGTCAGATGAATGTGAAGCTAGTTTTCTTGAATTGAAGACGAGATTGACCACAACACCTGTGCTTACTATTCCCTCAGGTACCGGAGGATTTGTGTTATGTACAGATGCGTCGGGTAAAGGTTTGGGCTTTGTTATGATGCAACATGGCAAAGTGGTTGCTTATGCGTCTCGTCAATTGAAATCTCATGAAACACGTTATCCGGTTCATGATCTCGAATTGGCCACCATTGTGTTTGCTCTGAAGATTTGGCGCCATTATTTGAACTGAGAAAAGTTTGTTATCTATTCGGACCATAAGAGTCTGAAATATCTCTTTTCTCAATCTGATTTGAATATGAGGCAACGCAGGTGGATGGATCTCCTGAAGGATTTTGATTGTGAGATTCAATATCACCCTGGATCGGTGAATGTTACTGCGGATTCCCTGAGCCGGAAAGTTTATGATTCTGTTTTAGCTTCTGTCAATGTCGCCAAGGTACATGAGGATATATGTACTTATGGTTGGACTTTTCACTCGATTTGGAATTCTGTCACTGTCTCAGCATTGCAAATTGAGCCGAACTTGATATCGAAGATCCGAAAGACCCAAAGAAGCGATGCTCAGATCCAAAAGTCGAAAGAACTTGTATCTGCAGGACATCAGTCTGGATTTAAGATTTTTTCTGATGGTTCTTTACGACTTAATGGTCGGCTGGTAGTTCCTGATGATTCTGATTTGAAATCTGCCCTTCTTCGAGAAGCACAATGTGGCAAATACAATATTCACCCTGGAGGTCGAAAGATGTATTTGACATTGAGACCTCAATTCTGGTGGAAACGTATGAAGAAGGACATTGTTGAGTTTATTTCTAAATGTCTTGTCTGCCAGCAAGTGAAAGCCGAGAGAATGAAACCGGGAGGATTGCCCCATAGTCTCGAAATCCCGAAATGGAATTGAGAACATATTGCTATGGATTTTGTGACTCATTTACCTCGTTCGTCCAAGGGCTGTGATGCTATTTGGGTTATTATTGATCGGCTTTCGAAATCTGCGCATTTTATTCCGTATGAACGGACTTATCCTTATAAGAGAATGGCCTGTTTATACATTGAGAATGTTGTGAGACTGAATGGTGTGCCAGTCTCAATTTTATCTGATCGTGATCCCAGGTTTGCTTCTAAATTCTGGGTTAGTTTTCAGGAGGCGATGGGTACGCGTTTGGCTATGAGTACTGCTTATCACCCTCAAACTGATGGCCAAACTGAGCGTACAGTTCAGACTCTAGAGGATATGTTACGTTCGATTGTGATGGATTTCATAATGAGATGGCAAGATGCCTTACCATTGGTTGAATTTTCTTATAATAATAACTTCCAGACGAGTATCGGTATGGCACCGTTTGAAGCTCTATATGGGAGATGATGTAGATCACCGTTATTCTGGGATGAAATTGATGAGAGACAATTGACTGGACCTGAAATGATACAGGAAATGAACGATAAGGTTCAGTTAATTCGGCAGCGGATGAAAGCTGCTCAGGATCGTCAAAAGAGTTATGAGAATAAACGAAAACGACCCTTGGAATCCAGAAAGGTGACAGAGTGTTTTTGAAAATATCTCCCTTTAGAGGCACTGTTCGATTTGGCATGCGAGGGAAATTATCTCCTCGTTATGTTGGTCCATACGTGATTCTGGATCGAGTTGGTGATCTTGCGTATCGACTGGCATTGTCACCAGCTCTATCTGCTATTCACGATGTATTTCATGTTTCTATGTTGAGAAAATATGAGCCAGATCCATCACATGTACTTGCACCTGACGAGGTTGAACTTGATCCTTCTCTTTCCTATGTTGAAAAACATGTTCGCATTATGGATAGAAAGGAAAAGATATTGCGAAATAAATCGATTCCGTTGGTTCGAGTACAATGGACACGACATGGTGTGGAGGAGTCAACGTGGGAGTTGGAAAGCAAAATACGAGATGCATATCCACATTTATTTGATTCTATTCCACCTGTTCCATTGTATTCAATGTATGCTGATCTGTTTACTGATTTTAGTTTTGATATGTCTTTAACTAGTGACATATTATATGTTTACCAATATTATGTATATAGAGATGTTTGAGATTTCGAGGACGAAATCTTTTAAGTTGGGGAGAAATGTGAGACCCCGAGAATAATATAGCTTTGATGGCATTTTGGTAAATAAGTTGAAAAATATTCAATTTATTTTGATGGCATTTTCGTAAATAAGTTGAAAAATAATGAATTAATTTTAAGAGTAAAATGGTAATTATGTTATGGATTTTAACATAATTATCCGAATATTAGCCCAAATGATTTGAGATTTGGATATAACGTAGAAAACTCAAAGATAGAGAAGTTTCATGTTTTGAGTTTTGAAAATTTTGATAGTTTGACTAATCCAAAGGGATATACCGATATTAAAATGTTAAATAGTAGCAGAGTGAAAAATGGGAAATAATACAGTTTTTGATTTTCTTTTCGATTTTGCGACTTAACAGTTTATCCAATGGACGAACCAACTTCAGATCTGGAATCGTTGACACGAGGTCTTCAATTTGAGGTATAAATTTCATAGTTTTGGTGATGTTTGAAATTCTTCGATTTTTGAAATAAATCCGATAAATTATTAAATTATACTGGAATTGAAGAATGTTGAATAGTGTATGATTTTAACGAAGAAGATGATTATAGTGATATTATTTTGAATTATTCCTAATTTATTATAATTAGAGAATTTTAATCATTTGATTGAGATTAAAGAATTATTTGTCAGTTATATATGCGCTAGAATACGGACAAGAAACTAAGTTTAGAAGTCGGAATTGAATTATGATATGATTTTGATTTGATATGAATTTTTGTTAACACACATCATTTGATGCATACATCGATACATGACATGCACGTTGAGCTATGATCCTTGGATACCCTGATATGATTTGATTGGATTCTGGGGTTTGTGAACACAATTGCTATGCTGGTATTACATGACCTGTAAAGCATAGACATTTGTGGCCCCGATGATTGGATATGAGATTTGGGATTTGATGGCGATTTGTCGACGCTATCATACGAGTATCCCTTATTTAGGCCGGTGTGCCAGCTCGAGCATTGATTTGATAGCGATTCGTTTTATTCTGACATGTGCTCAGTAGATGGGCATTTGACCTGATACGTCCATGACATACATGCATTACATACCATATATCATTGTTTAGATATCCGTGGTATATATGATGGTTGTTCCATACGGAGCTTTGCTCACCCCCAAGGAGGGCTGTTGTTGTCTTTGTGTGTGGAGAATGGCAGGTACTCCAGGATATCAGGAGACCGGAGAGGGTACTTCTGGAGGGAGTCACAGTTTGAGCTGAGGTTTTATGTTTTGTTCCCAGTATATATATATATGTATCTATAAACCGGGGCATGTCCCGAGGATATGAGTTGTTTGTATGTGATTGATTTTGATTATGTGTGGGCGTGTTTTATGATTTGAAATTAGATACTATTTTTAGTATTCAAATTATATAGAGATATTTTGGGCTCATCATAAAGAAAATTTTAACTCGTTTTTCGCTGTAATTAATTAACCCTAATCAGATTGTATTGTAACAACGATTAGGTGTTAAGGGCCCCACACCTCTGGACTTCACTCGTGTGCCCGATTGGCATCAAATGTGTGCCAGAAATGCATACCACATCGCAGCCGGGATAATAAAATATTTTTCTGCAAAACAAGTGCGCGAGCCAGGTGTCTTCCACGGAGACCCCGGATAACAGATTCTTTGCATCATCAAGTCTAAATCCGGTTCTGCTGCCATGCCACATATACCGAGTCATCCACCACCGGTGTCTCAAGCACCCTATTAATCTCCGCTGAACTAAAATCGACCAACTTCCCTCTCACAAATGCCTTACCATCACTCCTCTCAGCTGCATTGGCATAGAATTTACTCACCACTGGTACCACCGCAGCTTGCGGTTGGCTACAAAATTTTCCCCAACTTCTATTCTCAATCTGATTTATAATATATATGTATAGCTCAAGCTGGAAACCCCGTTCGCGAAGCGGAGCTCTATGTATTTTTGCATGCTCATATTGTTCCCTAGCCGCAGTATTTACAAATAATTGGGAATTATGAGATGATGAAGAAGAAGCACCGTGACTTACCCGAGCCTTTTTAGGTGCCATCGTTGTTGACGATTTCTGAAGAACAATAAGCCCGGAGTAGGAGGGTGTGTCGTCGAGAGAATGCTCCCTGGAACTCGGAGGACCACGGAATGACGCAGCGGTGGCCAGAGTTTGTAGAGGTTGCCGGAAAGTTCACTTTTTGATGGGAAAAATCACTTCCTGATGTTTGGTGCGGATGGAGACCCATGATTTGTACCTAAAATCGACACAAGAAAGAGATTTGATCGAGATTGAGAGAGTAGGGGTGAAAAATCGAGGAGTGGGGGGGGCGGCTAGGGTACGAATGGGGGAAGAAAAAGAAAGTTGCAGATTTCAGAATCTGCGCGATGCGCCCGGGCGGGTGTAAATGTCCGCCAGGGCGGATAACACACGGCTTTTTTTAAAAAATAAATTTTGAAAAGGACGCGCCCGGGCGGATGCAAATGTCCACCCGGGCGGAAGCTTCACGGCTTTCCCCTTCTTTTATTTTTAAAAAAAATAAAATAATAAGAGCACAAACTAAAAATCGAATTAAATGCAAGATAAGGGAACGAGAGGTAGTTCTCAATTTATAGTCGAGAGCTGGACTATGGTCAGTTTCAGTTCGGATTATCTTGGAACCGGGTGATTCCAAGTTGTGGCTCAATTGTGTCACCCATGTAGTGCTTCAGGCGCTGGGCATTGAACGTAAATGTCCCATCCTTTCCATCTTTCAATTCTACAGCTCCCGATGGGTAAACTTTCGAAATCATGAATGGACCGGACCATCGCGACTTCAATTTTCCGGGAAACAGTCACAACCGGGAGTTGTAGAGCAGGACATTTTCACCTTCTTGGAATTCCCTTTCGATGATTCGTCTTTCATGAGCCCTCTTTATCTTTTATTTTTATGACAGTGCTAGATCATATGCCAGATTTCGGAACTCTTCCAACTGATCTAATTGAAGTAAACGTTGTTCACCTGCATCAGTAAAATTAAAGTTCAGTGCTTTTGTGGCCCAGTATGCTCGATGCTCTAACTCTACAGGTAAATGACATGCTTTACCAAACAACAACCTATACGGTGTAGTGCCTATAGGTGTTTTAAAGGCAGTCCTATAAGCCCAAAGAGCATCATCTAACCTCATGGACCAGTCCTTCCGACTCACACCTACCACTTTCTCTAAAATACGCTTGATCTCTTGGTTAGATACTTCCACTTGACCACTCGTTTGGGGGTGATATGGGGTAGAGATCTTATGTGTGACACCATATTTGCTCAAGAGTTTTTCAGATAATTTGTTGCAAAACTTGGTGTCACCATCACTAATGATTGCTCTCGGTGTTCCAAATCTGTTAAAATATTTTTTTTCAAAAATTTAAAGACCACCTGAGTATCATTAGTAGCATATGCTTCCGTCTCTACCCACTTATACACATAGTCAACCGCAACAAAAATATATTTTTTCGTGAATGAAATGGGAAACGGTCCCATAAGGTCTATCTCCCACACATAAAAAACCTCGCATTCAATGATGTTATTCAATGGAATTTCATGACGGTTAGAGATGTTACCTGTCCGCTGGCATTTATCACATGCTAGCACATAAGAACGAGCATCTTTAAAGAGGCTTGGTCAATAAAAGCCGCATTCAAGTACCTTAGATGTCGTCCTTGTTGGTCCAAAGTGACCACCTACCTCACGGTCATGGCAATGATTGAGAATTTGCCCAAACTCTTCCTCTGCAACACACCTTCTTATCATGGAATCTGCACAAATTTTAAACAAAAACGGTTCCTCCCAAAAATAATATTTCACGTGAGAGAATAATTTCTTTCGTTGGTGAAATGATAGATTTGGTGATGGTATGCCTGTGACAAGAAAGTTAGCGAAATTTGCATACCAAGGACAGTTTCTCACCTCAAACAGTTACTCGTCAGGAAACCAATCATTAATTGCCTGATCTACACAGTCATTACTAACAAGTTGCAGTCTAGACAAATGATCTGCCACCACATTCTGAACACCTTTTTTATCTTTGATTTCTAAGTCAAACTCTTGCAACAGTGAGATCCACAGAAGTAAGCGTGGCTTTGCATCTTTTTTAGCAAGCAAATATTTCAGTGCTGAGTGATCTGTGTAAATAATGACTTTGGACGAAACAAGATATGCATGAAATTTGTCAAGCGCAAATACCACTGCAAGTAATTCCTTTTCAGTTATTGCATAATTCAATTGAGCCTCATCTAGGGTCTTACTTGCGTAGTAAATAGTGTGAAATACCTTGTTTTGCTGCTGGCCAAGCACAGCTCCCATCGGAGTGTAACTTGCATCGCACATGACCTCGAAGGGTAGATCCCAATCTGGTGCTACTAAGACAAGAGCCGTCACCAAGCTCTCCTTCAAATTCTCGTATGCCTATAAACAATCAGTATTGAAATCAAAGGGCACATCTTTCATAAGTAAGGAAGATAGAGGTTTGGAAATTTTAGAAAAATCTTTGATAAAACGCCGATAAAAATCGGCATGACCTAGAAAACTTCTAACTCCCTTAATGGATGCCGGAGGTGGTAAGTTCTTGATAAATTCAACTTTTGCCTTATCCACCTCCATTCCCTGCCCTGATATCTTGTGCCCCAATAATATTCCTTTCTGTACCATAAAATGGCATTTTTCCCAATTCAGCACCAAATTCGTCTCCTCACATCTCATCAATACCACCTTCAAATTCTGCAAACAGTCATCAAAAGAAGAGCCAAAAATCGAGAAGTCATCTATCATGTCATGAAATATAGCGGTCATGCATCGTTGAAAAGTGGCAGGGGCATTACACAAACCAAAGGGCATCCGTCTAAAAGCAAAAGTGCCATAAGGACAAGTGAAAATGGTTTTCTCTTAGTCCTCAGGCGCAATCATAATTTGGTTATACCCTGAATACCCATCCAAAAAACAATAAAACTCATGACCCGCTAACCTCTCAAGCATTTGATCAATGAAGGGCAGTGGAAAGTGATCTTTACTGGTAGCATTATTTAATTTCCTATAATCAATACACACACGCCATCCCGTAATTGTCCTAGTGGGTATTAATTCATTTTGTTTGTTTGTGATCACAGTAATCCCACTTTTTTTCGGCACACATTGAATAGGACTTACCCATGCACTATCAGATATAGGATAGATAATACCTGCATCAAGGAGTTTGATAGTTTCTGCATTTACGACCTCTTGCATCTTTGGATTTAATCTTCTTTGAGGTTGCACAAGAGGTGAGTACTTATCTTCCATCAAGATCTTGTGCATGCAGACTGATGGATTGATTCATTTGATATCTGCCACCTTCCACGCAAAAGCACTCTTGTGTGCTTTCAAAACTTCCAACAGTTTGTCCTCCATCACATCTGTCATAGCAGCAGAAATTATGACAGGTAAAGTGTTACTCTCACCTAGGTATATGTATTTTAGGTGTGGAGGTAATGGCTTTAGCTCAAGCGACGGTGGCTCCTCCAGGCTTGACTTCTGAGGGAGCAAGTCTCTTCGATCTCCCAAATCCTCTAATCTCATCCTTATTGGCCTCTTCTATGGCTGGTTAGCATTGAGGTTTGCCACTATTTTGGCTTTATCTACATCCAATTCATCTTCTCTCATTTCAGTAGTGAGAGTGGCCTCCAAAGCGTCCCTAAGAGCATCCTGCACATAGTTAGACAAAAAAGCATCAAAAGCATCAATTCTATAACAACTATCAGAATGCAGTGTGTGCTTAAGTGCATTAAAAACATCAAAAGTAATCTCTTCCTCGCCCACTCTCAATCTCAACTTCTCTTCTTGAACATCAATCAGAGCTTTGCCAGTCGCAAGGAATGGTCTCCCAAAAATCAATGGCATCTCCATATCCTCCTCCATGTCGAGCACCACGAAATCAGCAGGAAAAATAAACTTATCAACTTTTACTAGCACATCCTCAATAACTCCCCGTGGATACTTGACGGATTTGTCTGCCAGCTGTAAAGACATCCTCGTTGGCTTAGGTTCCCCCAACCCAAGTTTCCTAAACACAGACAACGACATAAAATTAATACTTGCACCAAGATCACACAAAGCTTTGTGGAAAACAACATCACCAATTATTCAAGGAATAGAAAAACTCCCTGGATCCTTAAGTTTCGGTGGGATCATGTTTTGCACTAAAGCAGAGCAATTTTCAATAAGATTCAACTTCATGTGATCCTCCAAATTTCTCTTGTTTGCTAAGATGTCTTTTAAAAATTTAGCGTAACTCGGCTTTTGCATCAAAGCATCGGCAAAAGGAATATTAATATGCAATTTTTTAAATATCTCAAGAAACTTACCGAATTGCGCATCCAGTTTGGCCTTTTTTAATGCTGCAGGAAAAGGAGGAGGTATAACAATTTTAGGTTGTGCAGTGGGTGCTGGTGTATAGTTAGAAGACTTACCTTTGGATGTTTCGTAATGCTCATCCAATTTTTGAGTTTTCTCTTTTTCTCTTGACTCTAAAACTTTCCCACTCTTCAACTCGATGGCCTTCATTTGCTCTTTTGGATTTCTCTCTGTGTTACTTGGCAAGGTGCCCGGCTCTCTATTTGCTATCATCTTGGCCAATTGTCCAATTTGATTCTCGAGCCCTTTTATTGATGCACCTTGGTTTTGAAGTCTAGTTTCAGTGGATGAAATAAACTTAGACATCATTTGCTCCAGGTTGGACTTCTCTTCTCTAGGAGGATCATATCTATACATCGGTTGTTTCCCATATGATTGTCCTCCTTGCGGTCGATTCTGACTGTTTTGACCACCCCATGAGAAGTTGGGATGTTGCCTCCATCCAGGATTATGTGTTTGAGTATGGATCATTCCTTGTACGGTTGTGGACTCCCACTTGATTCATCGGTGCCTCATTTTGCACATAAAATGGATTGTCATCTTGACAGTCCTTCACAAAATGCTCACCTCCACATTTTTCACAGAATAACTCTTGAACACGCATAGCTGTGCCACCCATGTTCAAGCCATCTAGTTTCTTGTTCAAAACATCAAGCTGTGCAGTAATAGCAGAAAAATCAGTTACCTGATGAACTCATGCACTTCTCCGCTGGTTGTTCCTGTCAGATTGAGGGTGATAACTGCTAGCAGCCATCTCCTCGAACAACTCATATCCTTCTTCAGCAGTTTTTCTAAACAAGTTTCAACAAGCAGCAGCATCTATCATAGTAAGGTTAGGAGTAATCAAACCATAATAAAATGTTTGAACGACTAACCCAAGTGGCAGTTCGTGAAGAGGGCATCTTCGTAGTAGATCCTTGAAGCATTCACATGCCTCATATAAAGACTCCTGATCGAATTGAGCAAATGTTGTAATGTCTGCCCGCAGCTTCATGGTCTTTGATGGAGGAAAGTATTTAATGAGAAATGCTTTCGCCATGTCTTCAAATGTAGTGATCGAACCTACAGGCAAACAGTTTAACCATGCTTTAGCTTTATCATGTAAAGAGAAAGGAAATAAACGCAGCCTAACAGCATCATCAGAAACTCCATTAAATTTTAAAGTTTCGCAGATTTCGAGAAAATCTGCGATGTGTGTGTTTGGGTCATCTGCTGCAGATCCTCCAAATTGGACTGTGTTCTGAATCATCTGATTTATAGCTGGCTTGATTTCGAAGTGATTTGCCCGCACAATAGGCCTCACAATGCTAGGGCGTGCACCATCCAAAGAATGGTGGGCATAATCTAGCATTGGTATGCGGCGTGGCATCTCAACATGTCTATCTTCACGATGTTCCTCCTCATGATCGTTCTCGTGCCTGTCCATCAGTTCTTTCAGTCTCTGCTGCTGTCTCCTCCTGCGGAAAGTTCTTTCGATTTCAGGGTCGAACTGTTCAAGCTCCGCGTCAAGTGACTTTGGACTGCACTGGACGAGATATCTGTAAAGAAATCGAAGGTGTCAAACAAAGTAAAATAGAGAATACTAAAGAAAATAACTAAAAATAAAATTGTGAATTAACAATACCCGGCAACAGCGCCAAAAAATCGATCGAGCAAAACTTGCACTGTGGAATCCTCAATAAAAATATGGTTTTGTTTGCTCAAAAATTAATCGCAAGTGCACGATGTCAAGTAATAGTATAATGTACGTGAGTACGAGTATCGTTCCACTGGGAACTGTATTTGACAATTATTATTTTCAATTATTAAATCTTTAACCACGAGAATTGATTATTTGTTTTATTACTACTATTCTCAAATAAACATGTAAATAAAATGATTCAATAAGTAAAGAATGAGAATTAAGATCTAAAATGGTTGAGTAAAATTCAATAAGAAATGAATTTTTTGGGAATATCGGTTCACCTACCCCTCGCTAATTAATTAATTTATTCGATAATGATTGTATGCCTCCGACAGGATTTTCTATTCAATTGAACACACTCTCTAGAGCTATGCCAAACTAATTCTACTCAATGAAGTAATTAAATGTCTTTAATTATTTATCAAAAGTGAAACGCATTTCGATCTATGAAATCCCCTAGTTTTCGACCCTTAGGACTATGACTATGGGCGCGTATCCAATTTCATATATCTATGTAAATTGTAGATCCACGGATTATACTACTCGTTCCTATCACTAGTTATTCTCTCGAACTCACTCGCAACATAAAATCGTTATTAAAGTTAGCTACGCTTTAACAACGGATAACACAATAGTATAATCAAGAATAAATCAGAAACCGAGGTGTAAATAAATTATATCAAAGTTTTGGGGTAGGATCCCCTTAAATCCCAACAAATATAAAGGTTTAGCTACTCGAATTCATACTGAAAATAAACACAACAAGGTTTAAAAGATGAAAACAAAATTAGAAATACTAGAATTGACGAAAAACGCGAAGAACAGTGCCCGGAAATCCTCGAATCTTCAATCCAAGCACAAAAGTCTCTCCCAAGCTTGTGGCGGCTCTGAAATCTCGTCTGAATATTTTTTTATTTCGTGCAATGATCCCTTCCATCTCATTCCCATTCAGAATTAAGGGAAGAAATCGTCCAAAATCTTTCCAAAAATAACGAGCACGCCCGGGCGGACATAAGTTTCCGCCTGTCCGCCCGGGCGAATGGTCTTCGCATATCTTGTATTTTTCTTCTTCTTTGGCGCGCCCGGGCGGACATAAGTGTCCGCTTCCGCCCGGGCGGATAACTTTCGCAAAAATTTATTTTACCCCAGCTCTCAGGTGCCCGGGCGGATGTGAATTTGCGCTCGGGCGGAAGTCCTTCGAAAATAATTCTTTTTTTTCTTCATTTCTTGCATGAATCCCCTACGCTTTCATACCGAGACACATGATTAATAATAAAACATAATATATTCTAAAATATGACAAAATGCATGCAATCTAAACGATAAATGCAACACAATGCGATAAAACATGACATGAAAACAAGTAAAATCCACCTATATCAACGCGGATTTTCTTGGACACATACGGCCCATCATTCGGTCTGTATAATGAGAGATATGCTTGACAGAATGGTAGAAGGGCAGGTAGATATATAAATTAGTTGTTTAGAGTTTGAATTTTTTTTACAAATTCAGTCTGAATGATATATTATCAAATTGCTAATCCTTTTCTAATTTTATTTGCTTCAGTTTCTATGGACATTTTATGATATGGAGTCCCCGGAGGTTGGCACAATTCTTGACGGAGATAGAGTTCATCAATGTCGGTCGGCATGCGCATTGATTAATTTTCATATAGTTAAGATGTATAGACCAGAGCAGTGTCTTTGACAGTTTGGAATGCGTCAGGGTATTCCGCCACCTCCAAATAACTTCGACAATTTCCATAAACTGACTCGACAAGGCCAGAACAACTTTGATTGGGCTACATATCACATAGATTTTGTACAAATGTGGAATGACAGATATAATTTTGTGATTGGTGGGGATTATGTCATACCTGGTACAACCGCCATCACAGTGGACTATGTTGATTGGTATCATCGCATTTCACAGATAGTGCTCTCGCCGCCAGTGATACCTTCGAACATTATGGTCTACCATCCTGTTGATGCAAACTACCATCAGTTTATCGTATGACATGTTCTATTTATCTACATATGTACGTAAATTTAATATATTGTATTAAATATATGTTACATAACATATGCATCTATGCCACAGACACGCCCAGCTCCGGTGTAATATCCACCGATGTCGACAGGAAATGAGCTTGAACCCGGACCATCATCTTCAAATACGGCATACACTACTCCGCCAGTGGTTTCAAGCTTTCCATCGTATGACACTGGTTACTACACTCCAGTTGTTGGTAGTTTTACACAATTTTTACAAAGTGACTTTCGACCGGGTATGAATGAGAGTCGCCCTCAATTTAACACGTCGCCCATACCATTTCAACAATATTCTGATACAGAAGGGTATGAGATTGGTGGGAACATTGCCGATAACAGTACATCTGCAGCTCAAACAAGTACGCATGGAGATGATGAACAGATGTTAGGTCGTGGACGTAGAGTAATCAGGAGACCACCGTGTGGCACTGGAGGGCATCGTTACCATCGACATTAACTTTTTATTTAGATATGCACAATTACTTACACAGTATTGTTGCATGTTTTTCAATTTTTTTATTTTAATTACAAGTTGTTGCTGCAACATATTTTTTCAACATTCGTATAGAATTTTTGTAGTAATGAAAAAACATAAGTGTAATTGCTAAATCAAGTCTCATAAGTAAAAAAACTACATATTAAAAAATCTACATAACAATACAACACTGAATTGTCATAACGATACGCGGTAAATTGTAAAATCTACGTCACAAAAATAATTATTTGGCACCATAACTCGATCTTCCCACCTGCACCTACCTGCAATGAACGAGAATTATTAATAAATACAAAATTTTAATACACAATTTTGTAATTACATTAATAACTTCACATGTTATGGTTACCTCCCACGTCGTCTCTCCCTCGTTGATGGTTGATCCATCTCGTTTCTTATGCGTGTCGTGCGATCTCTACCAGCCTGCCTCCTTTGTCGACGAACACCATTGTGTTGTAATTGGAATGTAGGTTCATCCCAATATTGTTCATCATGAATCGGGTAGAATCTTCCATCGTATGTGTTCACGTATTCGCTCAATGTAAACCATGGTTGCACAAGCTGTGCGTTATTCAAACCAAACCATTTTGCTGCACATATAACATGTGAACAAGGAATTCCAAATATTGTGAATTGACCACATGTGCATTCACGCGTATAAATGTTCACAGCTTGTACGTGATGTTGGCGACCCGGTCTTCCTCCTGTCGCGACAGATGCTGTTTTATCCCTTTGGTCAAATCTTACTACTCGATGTTCAATTGATTTTTTTGACCACATATCGAATTTAGAGTATGCATAGTCGGTCCATGGTTGATTTTTTTCCAGCATCTTAGCACTTCGCGCTCGGCGTTGAATAAAATAGTGCACGCAACGCTGTAAGGTCGTCTCCACTATTGCAGTTATTGGAAGACGTCGCACCCCTTTCAACACACCATTAGTACACTCAGACATGTTTGTCGTCATTATCCCTCGTCTTCATCCACCATCATGAGCCAATGACCATTTTTCTTTTCGAATGTTTGACAAATACGTGAAAGCTGATGCATTCTTTGTTCTAATTGCCTCCATTGTCGCATTAAATTTTGCTACTTGGTGTTGTATCCCAGCTTCCCAATATAAGTCTTTTAAATGAATGTTTTTGAACTTGCTGTTGAAATTAGAGCAAACATGCCTCAAACAGAAACGATGAACACCACGAGGAGGCTTGAAGTCAAGGAGATCTTGAACTGCACTAGTTATACCCGCATGTCTATCAGATATAAGGCACACACCACTACACCCTCTAATAACATGTCGTGCAACATTACCGAGGAACCAATGCCAAGACTCGTAATTTTCTTCATCAACAAGCGCAAATGCTAGCGGCAAAACCTGGTTGTTGGCATCCAATGTTACTGCTATGAGTAGTTTGTGCTTATATTTTGTAAGGCCCGAGAATTTGAGTACCGTAATCTGAAATGATTTTGGGTATGATTACCGTAATTTGGAAGTAATATGGAAATGATTTATTAATTAATTACGGTAAATATAGACGGAACGGATCGGACCAAAACATATGAGAAAGGTGTAGAGTGTGTGTGCAAAGAAAGAAGGGCGCACATGCGCGTTGAGGTGCGCGAGCTGTGCGCGAGCAAGACCGAACCCTTCGCGCATATGCGCGACTTTACTGCGCGCATATGCGCGGGAGAGTAACGCGCATAAGCGCGGCGATACCAGAACCTTGGGCGCATATGCGCCGAGACAATGCGCGCATATGCGCCGGCATGCAAAACGGGGTGGTGCCATTTGGCCTCATCGTGCGACGTGTATCTATATATATATATGCGACGTGTATCTATATATATATATACATACAAACGTAAATAATCAGAAGGAAAGGAACAGAAGAAATCGAGGAAAGGGTTTGGGAAAGGAGTGGAAAATCCTTACGCCTTTTGTAAGAAATCCTTCCGTCTGATTTTAAATCCGACTTCAGTACCGAGTTCCTATCAACGTAGGCTACGACTGGACGTAAGTTTTGCTACGTTTTGACATGTTTTGAAATTAGACTATTGTCAGAATTGAATATGATTCATATATGATGTTCTTGTCATGTTAGACATCATAGAATTGAAGTCAGATTAAAGAACGGACTGGTTATGTAATTGTTATGATTTTCGGAGTCGATGTGACTGAGAATTCATATCAGATATGTATTGTTATTGAGATTATGACTGGTATCGATATTGATTATGAGTTCTGATATTATATCTGTGATGTTTGGACTGACGGGGTTATCCAGACAGTAGTGTTATGCCGTCGAAACATCAGTTGGTTGATATTGATCAGATTCGGTATTGATTTAGATTGGATTGTGATACCGTATGTCCATTGACATTAATCAGATTATGTGTTTTGATTTGAGTATTAATCAGAACAGGTATTGAATTGAATTGTGTATTGATATTATACCTATTCAACTGTTATTACCAGATTGGGAATGGACCGAGATAGAGTCGGGATTTCTTCTTCTTCTTCGTCAGACCGAGAAGATAAAGGTATAAATTAATGTTGTGTTGGGATTGCACAACTCGAGGAAGGTTTGACTCGAGTTTCCCTAAATCACATACTTAGTTTATTACATTGATTCTTGTAATTGATGAGCTTGATGTTTGTTGTCTATTGATTATAGCCACTGCATATAAGGACTGCTGATTCGCTAGTCATTGATTGATTTGCTTAGATACTGACTGTATGTATTGATTTCTGAGTCGTTGAGTCATAGGCTGATTCGCCTAGTCACCGGCTGATTCGTCGGGTTATTGACTGATTCGTCTAAACTTAAGCTGATTCGCTTAATTACAGGCTGAGTTGTCTGATTATGGGCTGATTCGCCTAATTACCGGCTGATTTGTCGGGTTATTGGCTAAGTCGTCAATTCTGCGGCTGATTCGCCCAGACACTGGATATATGATTTATATCGATGCCGTTTAGGGATTGATGCATTCCTATCGACTGAGATTCGATATATTGGTAAATGTCCAGACATCGGGATCCCTAGGTTAGAGTTGAGTCGAGTCTGAGACGACGGGTTATTTGAGTCGAGTTTGAGTCTGAGTGTGATTCATTGCTTGATATTGATTTATATTATTTGATATTGCTTCATGTTCTGATTTGATACATGTTATGATTATTGCTTATATGCTTTTATATATGTTTTTATATGATTACATGTTTACATTGTTTATACTGGGAGTTATTCTCACCGGAGTTATCCGGCTGTTGTCTTGTTTTGTATGTGTGCATGACGACAGGTGGGGCAGGTTCAGGGTCACAGAGGTGAAGAAAGATCGAGATTAGCGTGGTGATTCCGGACTTGGATATAGATAGGTTTTATTACTTGATTGTAGTAGTTGAACCTAGTTGAATACTTGTAGATCATACAGGATGTGTATGTTTATGTTTAATATGTAATTTGAATTGAATTACATTACGTTTCCGCTTTGTATATTAAAAGAAAAATTTTTAGACCCTGTTTATAATTGATTAATTAGTCCCAATGATGATTAAGAACTTGATTAGCGTCCGGGTCCCCACATATTTGGTGTACATATGTGTACCATCTACACTGATTACGTTGCGACAATGTCGAAAACCATCTATACATGGTCTGAATGCCCAAAACACAAAGTTCAAAACTTTATGTGGATGGTCATACGGTCGAAGATGCTTCCATTCTACAACAGTTCCTGGATTGTACTTCGACAAAGCTCCCATATATTTAGGAAGCAAAGTTACAGAGCTTTCATGTGTGCCATAGACTACCTCCTCCGCGCGTTTCAAACTCTGCCATGCCTTAACATACGATATATCATACCCATATTTTTTTAATACTTTATCGCACATATTTGATTTCGTATGCAGGATCACAACGCACGATTCCCAAAAGTGTTCTGGCTATCATGTTTACGTCAAGGTTGTGGTGATCTATACCGACTTAGATAGACATGCATGTGTGATCATCACCATATTTTGTGATCATGAAGTAGCCTAAATTTTTTTCCACGATGCTCGAAGTCCCCACCCACAATTGCCACCTTCGGACCAGTTCTTGCATTTGACCTTCCAAATTATCGGAGAACTTTGGACAACAATATATTCACTTCTCAAAACCCGAACAGAAAAATCCTTCACTGAAGCTATTAAATCGTTTTTGCTCTTAAATACCATTTTTACACCGAGCTCTGCCCTTTCATGATTGTAAAAGTTTGTTCGTGATGCAGAAGAAATACCAAAAACAATGACATAATGTATACAATCATAACAAAATTTAATTATGAGTTTCTTACACATATATTAAAATATATAGTTTATATAAGATAAATTTCAAGAATCACTTACATGATAATTATTATTAAAATATATATTGTCAAATCAATTTAATTAAATTTTATATTTATTATTACAAATGTTTATTTTTATAATAATAAAAAAAATTATGCCTTAAATTAAAAATTAAGATTTTTAAACATGTGCAATTTAAATTTTCAAATATAATAATTTTCCAAATTATATTATTATTATTGATAATTTAATACATGTACTGTCAAGACGTGCAACTTTGAAATAAATATAAAGAGTCGTTAATATTATTATTATTTTTTCAAAATAAGTAAATACATGTAATGCCTACAAAGTAGGTTTTCTTATCTTTATTTTATTAGATTATTATAATTAACACGTTAAACAGTTACAAAGTTCCTAATATTAACTTAATCTCGCTCGCAGCCACCTAACACACCCAAAATGCTTTTTGACGTTTTATCTATATATTTAATTAAATTCTCTTTGTTTACAACTTTTTTATACAGAATAATTACATGGATTATTATTATTATTATTATTATTATTATTATTATTATTATTATTATTATTATATACTTTTTGTTAAATATGAGAATTTTTATATTATTTTGAAAAAATTAAACTTATAAAACACAACATCTAAAATATAATTATTAATTGGTAATGTCGAGGATTTTCATAAAACCTCAAATTTCGAGAACAAAGGTAAAATTCCAGTAAGAGGCTAATAGCTTAAATTTTTTTTAAAAAAATTTAAATAGTACGTAAAATTCATAAATCAAAGAATTTTATTCGATCGCAATCACAATCACAATCACAATCACAAAATTATTATTTATTTCACATAATAATATATTACAAAGACATTGGCCGTACATATATTTAATCACAATTTCTAACAAAAATTAAAAAATTAATATTATATTAATATTTAAAATATAAAATATAACAAAATTATAAAAATAGTATAATGCAATCGAAAAATTATAATTACAGTGATACAACATAAATAATAAAATTAATATATAACAAATTATTAAAATTACCTTTTCAAATGTGATATTACGGAATTGCTAATTATATCAGCTATCGAAGTTTAACATCTGCAATAAATTACAAACATTATCAGAAATAATATACAAAAAACAATTCAATGTAGAAAGAAAAAACAGAGATTCGACTTAGACTCGGCGCAATTCTCTCAAATTCTGAATTACTGAGACTCGGTGAAATTTCCTCAAATTCTGATATGCGACAAAAAACTATCAAAAAGAATTTCTGCTCAAAAATTACAAAGAATTTCTGCTCAAAACGAATGCCGAAACCGAAAACTTGAGCCAAGGATGGATGAATTCGTCAAAACCCCGGTGCAATTCATAGGCATGAAATTGTGTCACGGATTAATTGAATCCGTGACACGCTGTCCCAGATTCAGAATCCGAGACAGTCTGTCTCGGATTCTGACCGAGACAGCGTGTCAAGGATTCAAATGAATCTGTGACTAATGTTTTTTTTTAAAAAAAATAGAATCCGGAACTTGAAGTTCCGGTTTGTAATATTTTCAATAAGTTTTAGAATCTGTAATATTTTAATAATTAAGTTTTAAAAATATATTATTTTTTTAAAAAAAACCCTCAACCAATAACTCCACTTTCCTCCACTCACAAACCTCCCCTCCCCTATCTATTCTCTCAGTTTTTTCAGCAGCAACTCAAGAAAAGTTTCTGTTGGATCTGGGTTTTCTACATACCCAAACGCAGCAGAAGTTTAATGTTAGACATGAATTTTATTGTGGCGATGTTAACTAAATCCAGCAGACCAGAACAATAGACTCACTTATCAGAAGCCGCTGGTCAAGTAAAACTAAAGCAGTAGAAAGGA
Source organism: Primulina eburnea (assembly GCF_022965805.1). Classification (NCBI taxonomy): domain Eukaryota; kingdom Viridiplantae; phylum Streptophyta; class Magnoliopsida; order Lamiales; family Gesneriaceae; genus Primulina; species Primulina eburnea. The sequence goes on along the minus strand of NC_133106.1, from coordinate 12,622,034 downwards.
TAGAAATACAGAACCACTAGAAGACGTTGCCTAACGTTAATACTTTAATTGTTACCGTTAAAGTTCCTAGTACTAGTATTAATTGCAGCATTAAATACTATACGGAGTCATTTAATGCACTTTACCCAATTAAGTATAAAACAAGACTGATTGTTTTATAGCTTTTCTGCAGGAACCTCTTTTGGTAATAAAGCTGATTGTATCAGTTATCTGGAGACATCCTCTGTTTGTGAACGTTGAACTCAGTCGATTATATATACTTAGATCAATTCCTTTTATGGGACGACTCTTCGCTTAACATTATTCTTCAAGGATCAAAGCTATTTTCACTGATCAGACAATCTCTAAATTCCTTGAGTACTTAGAGTTCAAAACAAAGAAAAGTAGCACACGCTTCATAGCTATTATCTGATCTTTTGAAGATCATCTTGTGCTACTGATTCTTACACTCTTCACAATCTTTACATCACTTATACTTTATCAGGAAGAGCTTGTAATCTGAAAAGAGTCTTTTCAGAACTTTGTGTATCACATCATTTGTGAGTTGAGTAACTAAGAGTTTCAGTAGGCTGAGGTGTAAGTCCTTCTGAAGTGGGTGTGTACAAGAGTTGTACTGTAATTTCCAAAGTCTTTTAGTTATACCTTCTGGAAAGAGAAGAAGGGGAGACGTAGAAGATTTTATCTTCGAACTTCCATAAACAATTGCTGTCTACTGTTTTTATTGTCTTTCATTTACCTCATCAGATTGTTTCCGCACGTTTTATTGTAATCTAAGTGAAGGTATACGTACAAGATAAACTACTATCTCTAACAGGATTTTAGTACCTCATCAGAAGAAAAAGAAAACGAGTAGAGTTTATTCACCCCCCCTCTAAGCTCAACTTCGATCCTCAACAATAAATTTTAATTTATTTTGACAATCAAAATAGGTTTGATTTGGGCACACGTATGGTTTTATGATTAAACATTCAAAGGGCATAAGAATTTTATACTTTTGGTGAATAATTCACTTGGCTCCAACTAAACCGGTATTAGCGGACGTAGCTCTTGTTGTAAATCCCTACGAATATTTTTCGATCTCCTAATCCGGTCCACGACTGGAATATTTGTTTCTCTTCTAAATTGCACTAGAAATTTAGAAGAACTTTTGCGTAGAGATGGAATACGAAGAAAAAATCGACTCAACACTATAAGCCGAATTTTTCCTTGATTTTGAGAAGAGATTTTCGAGAGCTTTTGGAGTTGGGAAGAACCGAAACCCAATGAAAAATCATTCAAATCTTTCGGATGCCCCATTCATGAAAATAAGAATCCTATTCTTATTTTTCTTTCTAATTATCATTAACTTAATTAATTTAATTAATTAAGTGAACTAAATATTTGGAGGATTATGATGGTGATTCTCAAATCTCTCAATCCAAATTAGTGGAGGCTTTGATTTTAGGTTAAAATTTTAAAAAAAAAATCCATGACCAAAATAACATAATTAACATTAATGTGTTTGATTAATTAATTGGGCTAGTCCAACTAGTTTATTAATTAATCAAAGTCAATTAAGAATTTTAATTATTTAGTATGTTGAACTTGTACTCCTACAAACCTATTAAACATACTTCTCACTACATTTAATTTAATTTTTAATAAACTCAACTTTTGAGTTTAATAAATTAAATCGATTATAAATTCAATATTTGAATTTAATATTGAAATTATAAATTCAACTCCTTGAATTTATCACCTCCAAAATTTAATATTTAATAAACTCAACTTTTGAGTTTAATAAATTAAATTATCAATTTTATAAATTCAACTCCTTGAATTTATTCTCTCCAAATTTAAAAAATTCAACTTCTTGAATTTATTATCTCATAAATTCAACTCCTTGAACTTATTTTCTCAAAATTTAGTTATCATAAATTCAACTTCTTTGAATTTACTATATCATAATATAAATTCAACTCCTTGAATTTATTCTCTCAACGTGAACGGATAATCCAGTGCTTGTGTGACCCTCAATTCGGGACATAATCCTTTATTCGGGCTTACCCTAGTTAGCCCCATTCATTTCATCAACACCTTGATCAAGAATGTCAGAACTCATTTTTTATTGCACCCATCGGATCATGGTAAGAGCGTCTAGTAGCATCGCCCCATGATCCCCTAGGTATCACTGATAGTGCCTGCAAGAACCAGTTGATTATGATTAACGTACAGTATGGTCCCTTCATCTCATATATCCCGATCGAATCTGCAACCATTGGTTCATCGAGGGTTGCATATTAATTTGATAACTATGTGACACATATAATAGTGGCATCGCATGTGCTATTGGAGAACTCCTTCTCCAACGTACATCTCATACTCTGGCCAGAGATTCCATGCACTATTATTACATCAGATCACATAGGATATCTACACCTGTAGGTGAGCGGTGAATCCCCGACTACAATGCACTGGCTCCTATATGTGTCGCAACTATACCCAATCTCACCACCTGATGACTCTCCTGGAGCCGGTAAACGAGTCAAAGCACAGCCCTAGCATATAGAGCCTCAGTGTTGTCTCGGGTCGTAAGGACTAATGGTTTAAAATCATAACCACGGACTTATCTTCTCGATGAATGATAACCATTTGGAAAGTCTGAGGGAGGGTTGTTCGCTATAATCATCAAATGACTACCCATCTGCATGTTTGGACATCTCTATGCCCTTACCTAGAAACGCAGTACACAACATCACAGATGCTAGTCTCGAGCTCAAGCGACCTTTATCCCTGTTTTAGGCGGTTGAATCGATTAGAACGAATTTAGAATATGCAATGTGATGCGATCATGGAAGCGCTGCATGGGTCTATGATGTATCAAGGAGTCATGAGCAAGCATGAAGGGGTCGTGATGCATGGGAGCACGTTAGGAGGCCAACGGAATGTGATTCAAGCATTTTTGGAGCCGGTCGAGTCTACACGGATGTGCACACGGACCTGCACACGGGGTCCGTGTCCTTAACAGCCGAGGACGAACAATTCCAGTGCCTACACGGACCCAAGCACGGACCAGTACACGGGGTCCGTGTCCTATGATATTTGCGAAGACAGTGTCTACACGGACCCGTGCACGGAGGTGAGCACGGGGTCCGTGTCCCTTATTTCCAGCTGAAGTTTAGTTCCCGAGTGTACACGGACCCAGGCACGGATGGCCACACGGGGTCCGTGTCAGAGCCGGCTGCGCGAGAAATTTCCTTTCTAGAGTTTTATTATTTTTGGAGACTAGATTTTTGATATCTTTTGTGATTTAAACATATTTTGGACGAAAACTAGAACACTTTTCAGATTATTATTGATATTTTATCATTGTTCTTGAGTTTTCTCTCAAGCCATCAAAGCTCTTGCTTTGTCAAACAAAAATCAAACTTATCAAAGTTTTTAACTTTGTGGCGTTTGTCGATCGTGCTTGTGCGGATTGTCGTCGACTTGTTCTTCAAAGGTTCGTTATAATCTCGGTTGTTTATGTAGTATCCCGATGCCTAATTTGAGTTAATTATTGGATTAATTATATTTCGGTGGGATCGGAAGGACCGATCAGGGTTCGGATCGTCCGAACAGGATTCGGATCGTCCGAGCCAGGTGGCTGGACCCGTGGAAGGCATGCAGGATTCGGATCGTCCGATCAGGGTTCGGATCGTCCGATCAGGGTTCGGATCGTCCGAACAGGATTCGGATCGTCCGAGCCAGGTGGCTGGACCCATGGAAGGCATGCAGGATTCGGATCGTCCGAAGTGTACCGGTTCGGATCTTCCAAAGTGGATCGGATCGTCCGAACGTTGGCTATAAATAGAGGCGCGAGGCTTCATTTGTTACTCGCCAATTCCGAGCGTTCCAGAGCGTTCTAGTCGTTTCCGATTGGTTTCTAGTCTTTTCCCGAGGTTCAGGCACTAGCGGGGAGCTACTGGTTTTGTAGCGGAGCTGTGCTCTAGTTGGGAGCTAGCGGCATCAGTGGGCTGACTGCGGACGCAGACGTGAGTCTAGGGCTGATCGTTAGGATCTGCTGGTTTGAGGTACGAAAGTACTATCCGAGATATCCTGGTCGAGTATACATTCTTATATGTGTTGCATGATTATTTGGTGCATTGATATATGATGCATGCTATTATGTCACGTTTATTACTGCATGTTACATTTCATCTTGAGCCGTATCTCTTTCGAGATAGCCTTTATTGTTGAGCTGTATCTCTTTCGAGATAAGCTATATCTTGTGGGGCCGCTCAGCCCTGTCTTGTGGACGCATGGACACCGAGAGTACACAGTGGCCGACGGGTCCGGAGGGCTTCGGTGATCCGGGACATTTTAGGTCCACGTCTGATCTTGTAGTGGATGCAGTGACCCAGAGGAGTACCGCACGGCACTATCCACTTGGCGCCTCTAGACTGAGCATATTGAGATCTTTTGTGACTCCTGTTTCTTGACTACCCTGGTATCATATCATAGCATGTGCATTTCATATAGGCTTGTATACTCATGCTTTTGTACTGGGCGTTCTTATCGCTCACGTCCTCGGTTTTGTTTATCTTGGACACCCCATTCCCACGGGGCAGGCCTCAGGTTGGATGGCTCAGGAGGAGGAGGAGGAGGACGTTGAGTAGCCGGTGGAGTTATTTCTTCAGTACCCTTTGATTCGATTTGGTTGTACCGCATACTTTCATTTTAGTTTGAGTTGTTCTGGATTTTCGATTGGGTTGTATAACTATCATTTGTTGACCTTTTCCGCCATTATCTCTGATTGTTTTTAATTAAGTTAATTGCATGCTTAGTTCTTGATTAGTAGGTGATTCTGGAACGGGTCACTACATTTATGGTATCAGAGCATGCATATGATTTTGGGATATAGATTCTGTTTTGGGATTTTCGTTGACCATTTTACCATTTTCCCCATTCTATCTTGTAGCGATGGCTGACCACTTTGGTGATGAGAGTAGTCAGGGGAGTGTAGGTCGTTGGGGTGACCAGGACGATCGTAGGCGTCATCGTGAACATCGTCATCGTCGTGATGGCCCTAGGCGTTTTGAGATGCACCATTTTATTCAGATGGGGCCTAAGCCTTTAGTCGGTGGTGAGACTCCCGATGATGCTGAGGATTGGTTAGAGCGCATGGAGAGTTGTTTCCGTGCATTCCAGTGCACCGAAGAGCAGCAGATGGAGACCCTTAGTTTTCTTCTCGAGGGCCGTGCGCGTAAGTGGTGGCGATCGACTTCTGCGCCGATAGTCCAGTCTCAGGGTAGGGTGACTTGGGCCGATTTCCGTGCAGCTTTCATGCAGCTATATTTTCCTCCAGCCCTTCGTCAGGCAAAGACGATTGAACTTCTGAATCTTAAGCAGGGTAGTATGTCTGTTGATGAATATCAGCAGAAGTTCTTCGAGTTGTTACCCTTTGCTCCTCATATTAGTGGCAGTTCTGAGGCCAAGTATGACCATTTCCTTCAGGGTCTTAACCAGGAGATCTTTGATCGAGTCACTGTCTGCGATAATCCTACTTCTTATGATGGGTTAGTGAACCGGTGTCGCCAGGCAGAGATCAGTCTCCAGCGTGGTAGGTCTATTCTTTCTTCTAGACCTCCGAGTACTTTGAGCTCTCGATCTCAGTCTTTCAAGAAATCTGGTTCTTCTTCTTCTGGATCTGGATCACGGTCTAGCGGTGTTTTTCGCTTTGGTAAGAAGAAGGTTTCTTGTGTGCATTGTGGGAAGAACCATCCATCGGAGCAGTGCCGATCAGCCGCGGGAGCTTGTTTTCAGTGTGGAGAAATGGGTCATCTTAAGAAGAATTGTCCTCAGTTGCGAGGTGGAGCAGGATCTGGTTCCGGATCTCAGACGACTGTTCAGCAGAGGATGCAGGGTCAGGCAATGGGTAGTTCAAATCTTCGACCTCGTGCCCAAGGTCAGGTATTTGCGCTGAACCAGGATCAGGCTGCAGATGAGACAGAGAGAGTCATAGCAGGTACTTTTTGTTTATGCGGTATTCCTGCTTTTGTTCTTATTGATACCGGAGCATCACATTCATTCATTTCTGCACGATTTGTTAAGCGTCATAAGTTACCGTATGTTTCTCTAGACGTCATTCTTTCCGTTTCTACTCCGATGGGTCATTCGGTGTTAGCAAAGCGTCTAGTGATGGGTTGTCCCTTATATTTTGAGGGTAACGAATTGATTGCGAATCTTATGATCCTAGAGATGGAAGATTTTGATTGTATTGTGGGTATAGATCTATTGACTACCTACCGAGCTACTGTGGATTGTTACCAGAAGCTTGTTCAGTTTCGTACGACTGAGAGCTCTAGTTGGTTTTTCTATGGTGAGGGAGCGCGACCTCCGATGCCAGTGGTATCTGCTCTGAAAGCCTGTCGTGCTTTAGAGTCGGGCGGGGAAGGCTACCTCATCTATGCGATTGATTCGTCCACAGGTAGTGTTGGTATAGATGATATTCCAGTGGTTTGTGAGTTTCCTGATGTTTTTCCAGATGAGATTCCTGGTTTTCCTCCGATTAGAGAGGTGGAATTTGGCATCGAGTTAATGCCAGAGACTACACCGATTTCTCGTGCCCCCTATCGTCTTGCTCCATCAGAGATGAGAGAATTGAAGCAGCAATTGCAGGATCTTCTTGATAAAGTTTATATTCGCCCAAGTGTTTCACCTTGGGGAGCTCCAGTCTTGTTTGTCAAGAAAAAGGATGGATCGATGCGATTGTGTATTGATTATCGCCAGCTGAATCGTGTGACGATCAAAAACAAGTATCCATTACCTCGTATTGATGACTTGTTCGATCAGCTTCAGGGTACCTCTGTTTACTCCAAGATTGACTTGCGATCGGGTTATCATCAGATGAGAGTTAGAGATGATGATATTTCCAAGACTGCATTTCGTACTCGATATGGGCATTACGAATTTCTAGTTATGCCATTCGGATTGACAAATGCGCCAGCAGTGTTCATGGATCTGATGAACCGAGTCTTTCGGGATTTTCTAGATCAGTTTGTTGTGGTTTTCATCGACGTTATCTTGATTTATTCTCACAGTGTGGAAGAGCATATTCATCACTTGAGGATTGTGTTGCAGATTCTTCGCGAGAAGCAATTGTATGCTAAGCTGAGTAAGTGCGAGTTCTGGATTAATCGTGTAGTATTCCTTGGTCATGTGATTTCCAAGGAAGGAGTTTCTGTGGATCCTAGCAAGATTGAGGCAGTGCTGAATTGGTCACGTCCGACGACAGTGGCCGAGATTCGTAGTTTTCTAGGTCTGGCAGGGTATTATCGTCGCTTCATCGTGAATTTCTCTCAGATAGCTAGACCATTGACGCAACTTACTCGGAAGGATGTTCCATTTGAGTGGTCATCTGAGTGCGAAGATAGTTTCAGAGAGCTTCGTCGACTTCTGACTTCTGCACCTGTTTTGGCGTTACCGTCAGGATCTGATGGTTTCAGTGTTTACACCGATGCCTCTTTTCAAGGCTTAGGGTGTGTGTTGACGCAGAATGGTCATGTGATCGCTTATGCTTCCAGACAGTTAAAATCTCACGAGGAGAAGTACCCTATTCATGATCTAGAATTAGCTGCTATTGTGTTTGCGCTAAAGATCTGGCGTCATTATTTGTACGGTGTTCAGTTTGAAATCTTTACTGATCATAAGAGTCTGAAGTATCTGTTCACTCAGGCTGAGTTGAACATGAGACAACGTCGTTGGATGGATCTACTTAAAGATTATGACTGCGTGATCAAGTACCATCCAGGTTCTGCGAATCTCACAGCCGATGCTCTTAGTCGCAAGGTGAGAGCCTCTGCACTTCAGACCAGTGCTATGTCTAGTACTGTCCAGGATTGTTGTTCGTTGGGGTTTAAGTTCAAACATCGGAAAGGTATGGAGAGCATTCGTGTTGCTACCATTTTATCTGAGCCAACTTTGTTCACTCGGATTCGAGATGCTCAGATGTCTGATCTCAAGACTCAGAGATTAGCTCGGTTGGTTGGTAGAGATAGTAATTTCCATTATAAGTCTAATGGTCTTCTGTGTTTGTCTAATCGGGTTGTAGTACCAGAGGATGATACTTTGAGGGAAGAGATCTTGTCTCAGGCTCATCGAAGCAAGCTGAGTATTCATTCGGGAAGCAACAAGATGTATAAAGATTTGAGGACACGATTTTGGTGGAAAGGGATGAAGCGCAGCATTTATCAGTTTGTCTCCAAGTGTCTAGTTTGTCAGCAGGTTAAGGCAGAGCACCGTCGACCGGGAGGATTATTGTTGAACTTACCTATTCCTGAATGGAAGTGGGAGCATATCGCGATGGACTTCATTACTCACTTGCCATTGTCTTCGAGGAACAGTGATGCTATTTGGGTAGTGGTGGATCGACTCACCAAGTCTGCTCATTTTCTGCCATATAACCGTGATTTCACTTTCGATCGTATGGCTCGATTGTATATTCAAGAGATTTTACGTTTGCATGGAGTGTCTGTCAGTATTGTTAGTGACAGAGATCCTCGTTTTACCTCACGATTTTGGGGTAGTTTCCAGTCAGCATTAGGTACTTCACTAAGTTTGAGTACGGCTTATCATCCAGAGACCGACGGTCAGACAGAGAGGACTATCCGTACACTTGAGGATATGTTGCGAGCTTGTGTTATGGATTTCGGAACCGCTTGGCAGGATCATTTGCCTTTGATTGAGTTCGCGTACAACAACAGCTATCATCGTAGTATTGGTATGGCACCATTTGAGGCGTTGTATGGGCGACGTTGTCGTACTCCATTATTCTGGGACGAAGTTGGGGAACGACATGTTGAAGGACCGGAGTTAGTTCAGCAGGCTATTGATAAAGTTGCAGTAATCAAGAAACGGATTAAGATTGCTCAGGATCGACAGGCTAGTTATGCGAACACCAAGCGTCGACCTCTTCATTTTCAGCCAGGTGAGAAAGTGTTTCTCCGAGTTTCGCCTTTTCGCAGGATTTTGAGATTTGGTCTCAAGGGTAAGCTGTCTCCGAGATTTATTGGTCCATTTGAAATATTGGAGAGCGTGGGAGATTTGGCTTACAGACTTGCATTGCCGCCGTACCTATCAAGTATTCATGATGTGTTCCACGGATCTTTGTTGAGACGATATGTAGCAGATGAGTCTCACATCTTACATCCTTCTGAAGTTCAACTTGATTCGGATTTGTCCTACGTGGAACGACCAGTTCGGATTCTAGATCGCAAAGACAAGGTGTTACGGAATAAGATCATTCCTCTTGTCTTAGTGCAGTGGCAGCGCCGAGGTACTGAAGAAGCCACTTGGGAACTAGAGAGTCGTATGCGGTCAGAGCATCCAGAGTTGTTCTAGTTGTAGTATTTCAGTTATGATTGTAATTTCAGTTGTACTTTCGGTTGCAATTCATTCTTAAGTTGAATGTATTGTTGTTCAGAATTGTCATTCTTCAGACACGATTTCGCGGACGAAATCCTTTTTAGGGGGGGAGAATGTAGTATCCCGATGCCTAATTTGAGTTAATTATTGGATTAATTATATTTCGGTGGGATCGGAAGGACCGATCAGGGTTCGGATCGTCCGAACAGGATTCGGATCGTCCGAGCCAGGTGGCTGGACCCGTGGAAGGCATGCAGGATTCGGATCGTCCGATCAGGGTTCGGATCGTCCGATCAGTGTTCGGATCGTCCGAACAGGATTCGGATCGTCCGAGCCAGGTGGCTGGACCCGTGGAAGGCATGCAGGATTCGGATCGTCCGAAGTGTACCGGTTCGGATCTTCCGAAGTGGATCGGATCGTCCGAACGTTGGCTATAAATAGAGGCGCGAGGCTTCATTTGTTACTCGCCAATTCCGAGCATTCCAGAGCGTTTTAGTCGTTTCCGATTGGTTTCTAGTCTTTTCCCGAGGTTCAGGCACTAGCGGGGAGCTACTGGTTTTGTAGCGGAGCTGTGCTCTAGTTGGGAGCTAGCGGCATCAGTGGGCTGACTGCGGACGCAGACGTGAGTCTAGGGCTGATCGTTAGGATCTGCTGGTTTGAGGTACGAAAGTACTATCCGAGATATCCTGGTCGAGTATACATTCTTATATGTGTTGCATGATTATTTGGTGCATTGATATATGATGCATGCTATTATGTCACGTTTATTATTGCATGTTACATTTCATCTTGAGCTGTATCTCTTTCGAGATAGCCTTTATTGTTGAGCTGTATCTCTTTCGAGATAAGCTATATCTTGTGGGGCCGCTCAGCCCTGTCTTGTGGACGCATGGACACCGAGAGTACACAGTGGCCGACGGGTCCGGAGGGCTTCGGTGATCCGGGACATTTTAGGTCCACGTCTGATCTTGTAGTGGATGCAGTGACCCAGAGGAGTACCGCGCGGCACTATCCACTTGGCGCCTCTAGACTGAGCATATTGAGATCTTTTGTGACTCCTGTTTCTTGACTACCCTGGTATCATATCATAGCATGTGCATTTCATATAGGCTTGTATACTCATGCTTTTGTACTGGGCGTTCTTATCGCTCACGTCCTCGGTTTTGTTTATCTTGGACACCCCATTCCCACGGGGCAGGCCTCAGGTTGGATGGCTCAGGAGGAGGAGGAGGAGGACGTTGAGTAGCCGGTGGAGTTATTTCTTCAGTACCCTTTGATTCGATTTGGTTGTACCGCATACTTTCATTTTAGTTTGAGTTGTTCTGGATTTTCGATTGGGTTGTATAACTATCATTTGTTGACCTTTTCCGCCATTATCTCTGATTGTTTTTAATTAAGTTAATTGCATGCTTAGTTCTTGATTAGTAGGTGATTCTGGAACGGGTCACTACAGTTTATCTCGTGATTATTTGTTGCTAGACTTTTTATAGTTTAGAGGTGACAATCACAACACACACTTGATTCAAAAGATCGGGACAACAACGATTCTTTGTTCGTTATTGAATTGAGGGCGCGATTTGATTTTAATCGTGTTTGTTATTCGTTCGTACAAAGATTCACATCATTTGGTATCAGAGCTTAGGTTCATTGAAATTCAAATAAGTTATCTTGTTATTAAATTTGCAGATCTGTATTATTCCTTAGTTTGTTTTCAGATCTGTTTTGGTCTATCGTTCTTCGTAATTTTTTCGTGAATCTGTCATTCTCGAAATTTGTTGGTGTCTTTTTTTTTGGGATTTTCGAGTAGTACTCAGCCGAAAAAAAAAGAGTACCAAAAATCCGAAAATCCACCATTATTTCTTTTCGATATTTTGTTCTATTCCTTTTTGTGAGTCATATACACTTGCCTCACACAGTCAAAAAAAATTATTATTATTGATCTTCAAATTACTTGTCTACGCAGTTCAAGTGAGTCGATCACATTTGTTCACAAGTTTAAACTTGATTGTTTGATAAATTCAAATACAAAGCTTGAGCACCTTGAGAGGACTCTCGAAGTTGAGTGACATTACTTGAGTGTGAGTGAATTTTCTTTGGAGTGACTAGTGAGTAATTGTTTTGAGCAAAAAAAAAATTTGTGAGAAAAGACGAGTGAATTTCTTTGGAGTGACCGTGAGCATTTGGGTGAGGATTATATTGTTTCTACTAACGTTTTCTTGCAGGTACAAGTTTGAAATTAGATGGAGAGGGAGGTAGGAGATAGTTCGAACCCGGGGTTGTCTAAGGTTCAAATGGAGGCGTTGTTTGGGCATTTTAGTAGGATGATGTCGACCCAAATGGAGTCGTTACATGAAAGGTTGGATAAGCTTGAGGTTGGTGTTAGTGGGAGTAAGTCTAAACCTAAGGATTTGAGTAGAGAGGATGAGGAGTATGACTTGGGTGGAGATGAGGAGAGTCAAAATGAAAATTGGGGTAGGAATGGAAGAGGTAGAGGATACGGTAGGGGAAAAAGAGAAGCCGTACGGGGTAGATATGATGGGGATAGGGAAGATGGTAACATGGATAACATTAAGATGAAAATTCCATCGTTCCATGGGAAATATGACCCAAAGGCGTATTTAGAGTGGGAAAAGAAGGTAGAGTTTGTGTTTGAATGTCACCACTACTCCGAACAAAAGAAGGTGAGGTTGGCGGTGGTGGAATTCTTAGACTATGCTCTTATTTGGTGGGATCAATTAGTGACCACTAGAAGGAGGTATAATGAGAGACCTATTGAGTCTTGGGATGAGATGAAAAGAGTGATGAGAAAAAGGTTTGTGCCCAATCACTACTATAGGGAAATGTTTAAGAGGTTACAAAATTTAAGGCAAGGGATGAGGAATGCTGAGTAGTACTATAAGGAGATGGAGGTAGTCATGATTAGGGCAAACATTGAGGAGGATAGTGAGGCGACCATGTCACGTTTTTTTTGTGGTTTGAACAGGGAAATTCAAGATCAAGTGGAGCTTAGGCACTACTTGGATCTAGACAAGATGGTGCAAATGGCCATAAAAGTGGAGCAACAACTCAAAAGGCGTGGAGTTGGCCGCACCAATCAAACTGGGGGTTCATAATCTTCTTGGAGATCAAATGCGGTGAAGCATGAGGAGAATAAGGTTGTCACCAAACCAACTTTGAGACTAAACCAGAGGCGCCTAAGCAAGGAGTACAAGGTAAATCTGAAACTCCTTCTAATCGATCTAGAGATGTTAAATGTTTTAGGTGTCAAGGGTTAGGGCATATTTTTAGTGAATGTCCTAATAAAAGAGTGATGATTTTAAATGACTATGGTGAATATGAGTCCCAAAGTGAGAGTGACGATGATGAGATGCCTGCGTTAGAGGATCCTGATGAGGGGTATGAGGCGGTTGTAGGTGAAGCACTAGTGACTAGGCGTATCATGAGTGCCCAAGTCAAGGAGGAGGAGACTAACCAAAGAGAGAACTTGTTCCATACTAGATGTTTTGTGAATCAAAGGGTTTGCAATTTAATCATAGGTGGGGGGAGTTGTACTAATGTGGCTAGTGTTGAAATGGTGGAGAAATTGGGTTTACCTACACTAAAATACCCTCGACCATATAGGCTTCAATGGTTGAATGATTGTGCGGAAGTGAAGGTAATAAAACAAGTGCTAGTGCCTTTTTCTATTGGGAAGTATGTGGATGAGGTTTTGTGTGATGTGGTACCCATGCATGCATGTCATATCTTGTTGGGTAGGCTTGGCAATATGATAGTAGGGTGGCACATGATGGATACAAGAATAAGTACTCCTTTGTATTGAAGAAAGAAACCATTGTATTACTTTCTTTGTCCCCAAAGCAAGTGTTGGAGGACCAATTGAAAAAAAAAGAAGAGAGATAAGGCCGAAAAAAAGAGTGAATTAAAAAGTGAGACGACTTTAGAAAATAAAAATGAAATGGCTGAAAAAAGAGTGTTCAAAAGAGTGAGATAACCATAGAAAAGAAAAAGGAGAGAAAAGATGAAAATGCAAAAGAGGCCAAAGAAAAAGAAAAGAAAAATGAATTAAAGGCCCAAAAGAGTGAAAAGAGTGAGGATGAGAGTGATTTAATTTTGTATAAATCTCTCCCAGTACCTATGTACAAAGATGAGATTTACATATCTAGTGATGATATAGCCGGTTCAATCTCGAGCAGTATTAATTCTTCTTTGCTGGACTTTGGCGCCCTCATGATGAGGAGAAGAGCAAGTGTTGATGATTTTGGAAAGACATGGGATGATCCATATGAATTCGAGAGCAATCAAGGTGAGGTAAGGTTAGTTGCCAATGCAACCACCATGAGGTATGACTTCCGTCCTTATCTTACTTATTTGATGTATCATTTTCAAGAGCTTGGAGAGCATGTGGCAAGTTTGGTGGTTAATGGATCGGGTGTAAATTTATCTTTGCTCATTCAATGTTATGGATTGGAGACTATTGATGAAGTGAATGATTATTATTTGTTTTGTGATAGTGGTGAAAAAAGCATGAATGAGTATAAGAATTTCTATGTTCATGATGAATATAATTTTAAGGAGATTAAGTTATTCATGTTATGCTCATTTTATGAAATAATTGTTAGTGAGGCGTATTGTTGAGATTTCATCAATAATAAAATGCATCATTATATGTGTTGGTTACATATGAAGTGGTATGATAAGTGGTGTAGTGAAAGGTGCATTGCATATAGGGAGAGGGCACCTGAGTTAAATTCTTATATCGTGCATGAACTACGTCTTATTCCTAGTGAGCTATGGTCGTACACGTGTATGGATTTCATTCTTGTGTTAACTAGGTCTAAGAAGGGGAGGAATCTGATATTTGTGATATTTAATCATATTTTATCATTTGGTGTCCTTTATTATTTGGTGTATGTTGAGATTGGTGAGTTGATAGTGAAGGCAACCTTGGAGTTGGAGTTCAAAGCGATGATGGAGCACGTGGGCGACAACACCTACAAACTTGAGTTTAAAGGTAAGAATATTGGTCATACAATTCTTGTTATTACTAACTTGCTTCGTTTTGTGTAGGTAGCAAAGATTTGAGGACAAATCCTTTTCTAGAAGGGGAGGATGATGCGATCATGGAAGCGCTGCATGGGTCTAGGATGTATCAAGGAGTCATGAGCAAGCATGAAGGGGTCGTGATGCATGGGAGCACGTTAGGAGGCCAACGGAATGTGATTCAAGCATTGTTGGAGCCGGCCGAGTCTACACGGATGTGCACACGGACCTGCACACGGGGTCCGTGTCCTTTACAGCCGAGGAAGAACAATTCCAGTGCCTACACGGACCCAAGCACGGACCAGTATACGGGGTCCGTGTCCTATGATATTTGCGAAGACAGTGTCTACACGGACCAGTACACGGAGGTGAGCACGGGGTCCGTGTCCCTTATTTCCAGCTGAAGTTTAGTTCCCGAGTGTACACGGACCCGGGCACGGATGGCTACACGGGGTCCGTGTCAGAGCCGGCTGCGCGAGAAATTTCCTTTCTAGAGTTTTATTATTTTTGGAGACTAGATTTTTGATATCTTTTGTGATTTAAACATATTTTGGACGAAATTTAGCACACTTTTCAGATTATTATTGATATTTTATCATTGTTCTTGAGTTTTCTCTCAAGCCATCAAAGCTCTTGCTTTGTCAAACAAAAATCAAACTTATCAAATTTTTAACTTTGTGGCGTTTGTCGATCGTGCTTGTGCGGATTTTCGTCGACTTGTTCTTCGAAGGTTCGTTATAATCTCGGTGTTTTATCTCGTGATTATTTGTTGCTAGACTTTTTATAGTTTAGAGGTGAAAATCACAACACACACTTTTGATTCAAAAGATCGGGACAACAACGATTCTTTGTTCGTTATTGAATTGAGGGCGCGATTTGATTTTAATCGTGTTTGCTATTCGTTCGTACAAAGATTCACATCACAATGTTTACAAATGAGTTTCAACATCGAATTATAATCATTTGTATTAGAGCATAATCAAGGACTTTATCTATGCTGTTTGCATGGGTATACGGATAAAGTATAACAAGACCATAAAAAGATAAATTATATTAAAATAAAGATTGTTTATTTCACTTGAGTCAATAAATTCCCTAGCCAACCGTTGGCTTGCAGGGCATATACTCTAACACTTTCGACCATGGCTTTTCCTTGCAAAGAAATTCTCTGGCGCTCTTCCGACGTCCGTTTTTCATTGTTCTTGCGTAGGAATCATCAAAGTTACACATTGTATCATTTCTTTTCGCATTACACTCATTTTATATGATGTTGAATGGGTTTGTGCATGAAACTTTTGATCCAACCATGTGTGAGTGAGATTTTTGGGTTTCATGTGAACATTGAATTTTTGTGCTTCAATCCTCACGGTTTTCTTGTTTCTGTGCAACGGGACTGTCGGTTGCTGGTGTTTAGGTCTAAGAATTGTCATAATACAGATGGAAATAAGGCTGGAGTTGGTGCTAGTTGAAGCTTGGTGTAGATCAAGTGTGGTGTCTCATTTTGGTTCGGCTTTGGGGAAAATTGTGTGCAAGCGTCCGACCAGAAGTGCAAGGAATCAATCGTGCCATGGACCAGACCCTGATGGGTCTGATACAGGGCCTGGAAATGCTCGGCACTTGCTGGAACAGCCCCAACCGCGATTGAGCTGGTGGGTGATGAAATGGTCGCGGTCGTGCTTCTTGGTGTCTAGCGGTCGTGGGCTTTGTGCAGCTTGTATGAGGCAGGTGTCAATTAGGGTCCCACGATGGTCAAGGGGTGGTCGTTTCGTGGCTGGACCCGTTGGTTGAAAGCTAGGAGAGTACTATTGGAAAGTATGAGGCTTAGGGTTTGCAGGGAGCAGCTGGAAATTTACAGCGGTTCTTGGGGCTGTTTTCATGGGTCTTTGAGTGATGGAAGAAGTGGTCTAGGAGTTGTTAGGATGCTTTCTAAGTATGGTAAAAGTTTGGGAAAATTTGGTTGAGTTTCGGTTTGTTTCGGGTTAAAACTGGGACCCAGTCCATATTTTAAAACAAATTTGTTATGTTGTGAAATGGGCTTGAGTTTACGTATAGGAAAGATTATAAATATGTTTTGGGATGTTTTAAGGAGTTTGGTAAGTTTCGAGTCAATTTTAGAGGTCCAGGGGTAAACGGCAATTTTTGGATTTCCAGAGGCAAAATGGTAATTTTGCATAACTGATATTTATTTCTTAACTCTTTTATCAGTTGGTTCTTTATCAGTTGGTTGACTTGGTCTCTTCTTTGATTGTTGTTGCTGCTCTTCTTCCCCTCTTTTGTCAATACCACATACTCGTTTGGATAAAATACGGACTTCTGAAGTGACTTGGTATATAGCCTTTAATATTTTTTCTTGGTTCAAATCCATTCTCTTTGTCATGCTTGTTTGTATGAAATCAATCCGATTGATAAGCATGTATTGAGTTTGGAAAATAGCTAGTATTGTCACTCTGTCCTTCTTCAACTGATCTACTAGGAGAAATAAGGAACTAATATCTTTAGTAACCTGGTGGAGGCTCTTCATAGTACTCACCTCCATATAATCAATCTTCAACGTACGCAGCAGTTGGTTGACTTCAATACAGAAACAGTTGAAATTAGATTGTGCAAACTGGACGGGAATTCTTCAATCATCATGTCAGCAGCCATCAGAATCTCAAGAGACGGGGTTTAAGGTGTATCTGGATCTTTGTCCTTGTCTTATTCATTTAAAATAAACATGGCCAAATGTGGTGCTTCAGTCTCAGCTTGAGCTAGTTCAGCAATAGTTTCTTCAACTGGTTTCTGATGAGTGTCTTGAGCAGAAGTAGAAGTTTGAGCAGCTGTTGAGCTGGTTGGATCTTCAGTTGGCACTTGCACATCTTCTATTTGGTCTGAGTGTAACTGAGTCATTTTAGCTATATTCTGTTGTTCCGTAGTGGCAGCCGACTGAACTAGTTCTACAACTTCTTATGACACAGCCTCTGAGGCTGGTTGTTCTGTTGTGCTCTGGCCTTCAACTTACTGATCAGTTATAAGATTCAGCTGGATGTCAGTGGAAACTGAATGTATCATTTCGTCGACATTTGCTAGAGACAACTCAGTATCTGTATACAGCTGAAGACTAACTGGAGGAGATTTTGTAGGAGCAGAAGAAGATGATGGTAGAGCATCCTGAGAAGTAGGAATAGTCACTTGCTCAGAAATTTTTTCAGCAACTGGTTCCTTGTAGGCTGAGCTATAGATGTTTTAGCCTACTCCGCTGATGTTGGGCTATAGAAATTAACTAGTATGTACAGTTGTTGATTTAATTCCCAAGCTTTGATCCTCATTTGCAACGATAAGAGATCAGAGTCTAACTGCTGAAAAATTGCTCTGTCATTGTTGACAGTTGAACTGATCAGATCATAATTCATTCTCAGCTGATTTGAATTTTCAGCTAGCTTTTTGACCTGCATCAGCTCAAAAAAATAGTTTTTCCTCTCTAGTTCTTGAGCGATTGTGATATCTTTAACTGTGTTCAGGACTATTGTAGAGGCCCGTATTTCGTATTTGAAAATTTGCGGAATAATTTAAATTCTCTTTAAATAAATAACATGCCTCATTCATAAATAAACTGATAAAAGATTTAATGTTTAAAGTAGCAGTGGAAGTAAATAATGTTTTCAAAACCACAACTTAAAATAATTCTTCAAAATAAACACTGATTTTGAACATAAATAGTAAACGATAAAAATGAGGTCCTCGGGTTCCTACTACTACCGACCCAAGCTAGCTCACTAATCCCCGCCCTCGGTCCCGGCCTCATCAGTACCTACAACAATCAAGTCTAGTGAGTCTAAAGACTCATCATGCATATATCGTGAATAACAAGTAAAATATATAATAAAATTTGGCGTAACGTAAAAATATCGTATCGTAAAGCGTAACATGAAAATCGTGTCATGGATAATTATAAATACGTGCATAATTGAAAATCGTACGTAAAATGTTTGCTCGATAGAGCCCTGTCATAAAATATCATATAATAATTTTCTGTTGAGATAATATTCTACGCAAGTGGCCCATAACATAACATGAATCGTCTGATCAGACTAAACCATAGTATACTGGGCGGTATAGATCATCACAGCCCTTGGACTGGATATCCGTACCCATACATGAACATGAACCGGTCGTAAGTCACCGGGTGAAGTAATAAATCCGATAAGCTGAATCCCATAAGCGTGAGGTGGCCACAAGACATATCACATATATCTCAAAATAAACATTTTATATTTTATGTACGTAATATAATTAAAATCCTGTTTTTACCAAATGGGTTGGATCGTTCATAGGCTTGCTGCGACCTAATTCTAACATGAGAAACGTGCAAATAAACTTAACTTGACCAACACTACATAACTGACCAAAAACGAGACAATTACGCCCAACAAACTTAGTATCTAACCATGAATCCGCACCAACCCGAACCAACCTCGAACCATCATTTGGTCATGATTAAAATACACCTAAAATGATGGAAAATAAATACCAAGGGCTGTAATACGCGAAAATTGTGCATGGAGGCCAAAATCATGAAACGCTCTTTCGAGAGTCACTTTGGCACATCGCACCGTAAATTCTCGTACGACCTCTAAACTTAACCGAATCACGAACGGCAAAAACATGACCTTCCTAACTCAATGAGGTACTGTTCAGTCCAAGGACATAGGCTAAAAGCCAAACAAGAACTCAAACATGACCTCTAACCAAAGATAAAGTTGCTGTAAAGTTCCAGTGGCGGCAGCTTCGCTTGAGTTGCTTCGTTTACAAGGCTAATGGCCATTGGGGCTTGAACCACCGACCAGAGCCTCTTCCCAACATCCTAAGGTGTGGTTTGAACAATGGCTAAGGGCCCTAGGCCAACAAAAATCCAAACAAACACCTACGACAATCCGGAGCTTCATCCGAGAACGTCACTTTGCACGTGTGGGGTGTATTGCTTCACTCGTTGTCTTGGTCATTCCAATGGTCATGTGATCAACCATGGGCTAACTTAGAAATCATGAGGTATTGTGTGAACCATGGCTAAGGGCTAGGAGCCAACCAAGATCCACACAACACCCAATAATTCGAAATTACTCACACAAACTCACTGAAGGGACTTGTCTTGTTTGTTTAAAAATTCGATGGGACCATGAACCAAGCCATGAAAGGTCATCTTGGTCACGTCCTAAACATGCTAAGGAAGTTTTCAACCATGGTTATAGGCCCTAGGCCAAAAAATATCCGAACCCTCGCCTTAGACAAACTAGAAGAGAAATCGAGACTCAACAATTGCAACTATGATAGTTGCTGTCAAATCTCTTCCGTCAGCGTGTAGGGGCTGGAACCAATGGACTACCATGACTCTAACATGTCCTGGTACATGTCTAGATGCAGCCTTACATGCCTGGAACCGAGCCAAACCATGAAACCATCAAAACAATACCAACGTGAAGCACAAGGAAGAGAGCCGAAAATATGTGCAGAATTTTTTTTCATGTTGCTGTAAAAATTTCGGTTTCACCTTTCAAATCATGCATAAGTAATGTTTTAAAAAATTATATGACTTGATTGAAGAGCAAAAGATAATATAAACATGCCTTGAATTCTTTTGTTTGAAAGAAACAACTATACGACGACACGGTGCGGAGGAGACGAAGTTGCTTTAATTTCTTGTTTTCTCTCTTAATTTCCTTGATCTTCTCTCGATTTTTTTGTGCTGAAAGAGACTGAAATTTTTGAAAATGAGGGGAGGAGAATGGCTAGGAAAAATGAATGGGAAGTCTACTAATTAAATGGGGTTTGAATGGCAAAATCAAAATTTTCTATCCTGGAGTTTGAAAGATAAGAAAATGAGGTGTGATTTGATTTGATTGAGGGAGTGTGAGGTCCGATTTTTATCTTTCAAATTAAGGTATAAATATTGCTTAAATCATTAATTATTGGTGATTAAAAATGAAAGGATTATCTACTAAGAATGGTTAAGGAAGAGAATCAAAGAAAATGAGTTTTCAACCTTGATTAAATCCTACAAGGTGATGGCCGAATTCTTGAAGTAAAATGGAG
Source organism: Primulina eburnea (assembly GCF_022965805.1). Lineage (NCBI taxonomy): Eukaryota > Viridiplantae > Streptophyta > Magnoliopsida > Lamiales > Gesneriaceae > Primulina > Primulina eburnea. Next base: position 12,601,541 of record NC_133106.1, on the reverse strand, counting down.
GGAAATATTGGTTAAATATTGAATTTTTAACTCTTTAAAGTTTTAAACACTTATTATGTATGTAACGCCACAGATTCGACGACTGTCCTCACTGTACCAAGACGAGTCTTTCCAGCGTGCTTATGTCCTCACTCACAAGCACCATGGGAAACTTCCCAGGAGGTCACCCATCCCAAAATTGCCCCAAGTCAAGCACGCTTAACTTTGAAGTTCTTATGTGATGAGCTACCGAAAAGAAGATGCACCTTCGTGATATGAGTAGTACCAATCAAATCTTTTAAGCCCTCTTCAACTGTACAGTCCATTACATTGAACAGTCTCGAAATCCCTCTCATTCCCGTGTGGGTCGGTTCATTCATGTTCCCTCCACCTAGAAGCCTGCCAGGAGCTGCTCATTGTCCGTGCAACTGATGGCACCGGCGATCACCCCCCACCCCCTTCGGCCCCGGGCCTCACAAGCCCACCAGCTTCCGCTTGGTTCGTCCCCGAATCACACCGTATTAAGAGAGGTTGGCTCTGATACCACTTGTAACGCCCCAGATTCGACGAATGTCATCACTGTACCAAGACGAGTCTTTCCAGCGTGCTTATGTCCTCATTTACACGTACCCTGAGAAACTTCCCAGGAGGTTACCCATACCAAAATTTCCCCAAGTAAAGCACGCTTAACTTTGAAGTTATTATGTGATGAGCTACCGAAAAGAAGATACAGCTTCGTGATATGAGTAGTACCAATCAAATCTTTTTAAGCCCTCTTCAACTGTACAGTCCATTACATTGAACAGTCTCGGAATCCCTATAATTCTCGTGTGGGTCGGTTCATTCATGTGCCCTACACCTAGAAGCCTGCCAGGAGCTGCTCATTGTCCGTGTAACTGATGGCACCGGCGATCATCCATCGCCCTCTTCGGCCCCTGGCCTCACAATGTATTTTAGTGAAATAATAAATTAATTTGGGATAGTAATTTTCTTGCATGCATGGCTAATTCTTAAAATAAATTACTAACATGTTAAGTTACACTTTCTTAAATAAAATAAGCTTAAATTAACTTATCTCAATTGGTCACACATTTTAATTTAGGCTTTTAATTAGTTATTGGACATAAAGGAACTTATTTACTAATTATCTCTAATTAATTAATTAAATCCATAAAAATTCTTTTTCATTAAAATAAATTATTCTTTATCTTAAATAAATTCTAAGAATATTTTCGTATCATTAAATTTTATCTCAATACTCCAACTCTAGTACGGGCTCGCTTATTTAAACGAAAAGACAAAAACTAAACTTCTACGATTTAAAACAAATGATCATAACTCAACCAATTTTAAAATAATGAATATAAATCCTCATGCATAAAAAGATCATTTTAATTTAAATAATAGTAATTATGCATGGCTTATACGTAGTCTGGTTTAACAGGTTCTACAACTATTGTCTCCAGGGCAATGAACTTGTTTAAAACTGATGTCTTCTTCAAACGTCGGGCAAACATTCTGCCCTATATCTGACTCATTCATCATAAGTTTCCAAATTCGATTCAGAAAACTCATTTATTTCATTCCTTATAACAGCAATGTGAGTTTGAATCGGTTTGGTAGGTCTGGGCTGTTCAATCAACTTTCCCTTACCTTTTGAATCAGTTAGGGCATGAGAAATGCTCAACCCTGAGGTGGTGGCATCCACCTTCTATCGAATTACCGCACATTTAGGTCGAGAAACTGGTAGAAAAGTTGGTCTGCCGACAACAATGGATGATGTGTGAAGTCCAACCAATGTCAGTTTTTTACTAGATTTGGTGATAATCTTCTTGGAGGAGCAGTTGGCTTTGTTTTTGGAGGTTCTTCAGCTGATGATGCAACTGGAACTGCATGAATTAGTATAGCAGTTAATGGTGGTTCAGCTACAGTTGGCATAAGGCGATCAGCTGGAATAGCTTCAACTACAGCTGGCTTGGTCTTCTTGGACCTTGGCTTCTCAATAATTTTCGGAGATGGAGTTTTCTCCGATTCAATTTCGCTGACAATCAATTTCCTTTTGATAGTCTTTGTCTTCGCCAAATCCTTTGTTCTGGCCTTCCTGACTAATTTTGGAGCCACCAGCATCCCAATCTCCTTCTTGATCTTGATAAACTGCTCAGGAGAGATGTCCAACTTTTTCTTTGGTTTCTAAAAATTCTTGCCATTGAAGACCTTGAATTTGGATGACTTCTTAGTTGGGTCATCCACCAAACCAGATTTCTTCAGTAGGTAACTTAGTGGCACAACAAAACTATTTCATTGTTTGGAAGACTGAACCATATTTTTCAGTATGTTGAAGATGATGGTCAACTAGCTCAGTCTCCTGCCATTCATGATTGTTGTCATAACCTGAAATTTTTCAAGGGTGAGGGCATCAAATGAGCATTCCTCGGCGAGAACACCCTTGGCAACTATGTCAGCTAGCAACTGTATCTCTGGCTTCAGTTCTTTCTTGGGATAAGATACATGATCTTCTTCCCATCAGTAGATAGTAGAGTCTGCATTTCCTCAATATCAACAAGTTTTATCTCATAAAAATGAGATAAACCTTAAGAGGCTAGTTCGAAGAGGGTGCTGAAAGAGTCTTCATCCATGGCCAGCATCTGATTGCTGACAATTGATATGATTTTACGATCATCGGAGATATTGCTGTTGGCATAGATTTCTTGAATTTTCTTTGGAAAATCACCCGGTTTGCCAGCCTAAGAAATTTCTTAAAACTAGCAGCTTCAAGTTTTAGAAATAAACTCCGAACTGCTTTATCTGTCACCGATAAAACAAATTCAAAGTCGATAACCATAGCATTGAGAATGAAAGATGGTGTTTGGCTTGCCATTTGCTTGAGTTGTGAATTTCTGAAAAGAAGAATACTCTGAAATTTGAATGCTCTTAGTGAATAGAAGCTTTGAGAGAATGAAATAACGTGAAGAAAAACTGAAGAAGAGTGGCACGATTCTTATGTTGATGACTGTTCAAATTTTTAGACACGTCTCAGTACAAGATTAATTTGAATAAAGAAAAACGTGTGTACGTGATGTGTAACTATAAATAAATCGATTGGACTACGTGGGGTCACGTTGTCAATCACTCCACAAGAAATTATAATTAATGACGTAATTTTGATAGTCAAAACATTTAATGTGGAATTTTATCGATAATCAGTTAACTTATGTGAAAGATCAGTTAGGTCAATAACTGAGTGATCAGTTGAAAATGGATTCAGTTCAGTTTAAGACCAATTGATAATTGTTTTATCAGTCAACCAATTTAAAAATCAACATTCCCCCTAAATAAATTCATGAAATAAAATAGAGTAAGAGAATCTCATCCTCGGATAATCTAAATGTAGATGGTTGACTAAAGTCTCTTCATATTCTTCTGTCATTTCTGCAGTTGGTTTGAATCTCTCTATAAATAAGATCAAACTAATTAGATGCAAAATAATTCAGCAGAAAATATTAATCAAGAGCATATAGACAAAGCTAGCAGTTCTAAGCAACCCAATCTCTTAGAGAAGAAGAGGCTGGCATTAGAAGAATCTTGAAAGAAAGAGATCGAAGACTCTGTCTTCGTGAAAACAATGTCCACTTGGACTAAGATTCAGGAGCTACAGTCTCTCCAAAGAGAAGGACGAGTTGCCACTAGTGAACAAAAAGCAAATGAAATCAAATATAAACGGCATCTCTCCGTCATTCATACTTCAGACCTCGCCACAGATGAAGGTCTCTACTACTTGATGCTCATGAAGGAGCATATAATTTTGGAAATAATTGCCTTCTCAGAAGGTTTTAGGAGAACTTCCTCTGAGGAGATATCCAGTTTAATGTCCCTTTGGCAGGATGTAGTAGATAGGTAACTGAACCAAGTAATAGCAGCTTGATATTATCAATACAATTCATATTTTCGTTCATTGTTGTTCATTATTGTACTGCTTTGTTATTCTGCATTCAAACTGTTAATAACTGAATAACAACAAGAATATATAATAATGCGAATAAAAAGAGACAAATCAATTAACCCAAGAATATTGAGAAATTAAGAAAACTTAGTCTCGGGAAATGGCTTGGTGAAGATGTCAGCTGCTTGTTGTTCAGTTGATATGTGCTCCAGTCTGATTTCCTTCTTGAGAGCATGATCTCTGATGAAGTGATTTCGAACATCAATATGTTTGGTCCTTGAACGAAGAACTATATTGTACGTAATCGCAATGGTACTTTTATTATCACAGAAGATTGGTGATTCATCTCCAAGGACTCCATAGTCTTTTAGTTGTTGCTGAATCCAGAGCAGTTGGGCACAACAGCTTTTAGCAGCTAGATATTCTGCTTCAGTTGTGGAAGTTGCTATGGGTGTTTGCTTCTTGCTGAACTAAGAAATCAGTGTGTCTCCTAGAAACTGACATGATCCACAGGTGCTTTTATGATCAAGTTTACGTCCTGCATAATCTGCATCTGAATAGCCAACTAAACTGAAAGGTGAGTCTTAGCATACCATTGGCCCACATTTTGTGTTCCTTTAAAATATTTCAATATTCGTTTGGCAGCTGTATTGTAGTGCCCAAATTCAATACACGTATAACACATGCATTTATCTAATTATTAAAGCATTTATTTAGGTTTAAATTGAGTTTCAGCCATGCATGATTTATTTAAATGTATTATTTTAAATTAATTATGTTTATGTGATGCACGTTAAAAAAGTATTTCGAGTTTCATGTTTCAGGCGATTACTCGAGGCATGATCGAGGAAAAAAAGACCAGCGACGATTTTGGCGATTTTAAATGTGGTATTTTATTTTAAGTTGAGGTTGAGACATTTTAACTAATTTATTAAGTTGTTAGTGATTTAAGAGTTTGAAACTTTTAAAATTAGCATTTAATGTGTGTTATTTTATTTAGGGGATTTTTATTAAAGGTGAGTAGGGATAGAATTTTAATTAATTGGATAATTGAGTAACATTTTAATTAGTATATTGATTTAGCATTGTTAATGGTTTAATTAAGCACAAATCATTCCCTAAAATATTTCTCACACACGCACACACACTATACACACGCACATAAACGTATCACACAACACACACAAACACATACTCATCCATTCATTCATATTTTGGAAAAGAAAACTTAGGGTTCTACAAGTTCTTGCAGCCGCCCCATCCCCACATTATTCCAGCAACTTTTCGTGAATTTTATTACAAGATTTTAGCGCCACGTTCGTCTCGGATCGACCCTCACTCCGTCTCCGCTTTGGTATCGTCGTTACGGTATTTAAAATTATCAAAAGCACGTATATTCTGTTATTTCTGCATCGATCTCGTCATAATATGTGTCATGTTATTTTTATGTGTAGAAATTAATGTGTGACATTCGTCGTTTGAGCGGAAGTTCGTTTGGATCAGTTTTGTAATAATTTTAGATCTGAAAACTCGTTTTTACTGTATTTTAAAATATTGCGACTTTTCTGTCGTGATTCTGAGAAAACTTTCCACACGAAAATTTTATAACTTTTCGATACCTTCGATTTGACAATAAATTCAAAATATTTAGATAACAATTGAGTGAGTTATGACGTTTTTCGTGGGACTGCTCGAACTGCGTTTTTCAGAAAATTATGTATTGATGTGTTCTTGAGATTTTATTGTTGCAGGCTTCGTTGGGAATCGACAGGTGATCGTTGTTGCATCTAGGTATACTTAGTATGATGTTGGGATGTTATTTGATATGTTATTTAGTGTCGATAGGCAATCGGATGCATTAGAAGTCGTAGGAAACGAGTTGGTGTCAATTGCCACGTTTTTGAATTGTATGTGTCGTAGGGTGGATGTCGTTGCTTTAGGTGTTTATGCAAATTTGGTTTGATGTTATGGTATACCAAGATGGGTCTCGGGATGTCGGTTCATGATCCGTACAATCGAGTCTAGAATGATAAGCATCGCATGTATTGAAATTTCGTGAATTTACCCTTCACGTAGGTACACGGACCCCCTCACAGACCGGGGCAAGGGGTCCATGCCTTTGCTTCCTTTGCAGTGCCAAATTATCGAGGCTACACGGACCTAAGCATGGATTCCGTGCCTTCCCCCTTCTGCACGACAAATTTTACCGAGTCTACACGGACCCGTAGCCGGACCCTGGCACGAGGTCCGTGTCCCTTCTTCTTCCGAGTATTCCTTTTTGCGAGCCTACACGGACCCTACCCGGACCCATGCACGAGGTCCGTGTGCACCTTATATTTTTAGGAAATGTTATTGTGTCTTGGAGTTTCATGTCTTGGGTTAGTACAATGATTTGAACGAGATCAGCTCCTGAGTGCTATAGAATGTCTTAAGTTATTTATTGAATTCGGTGGTGAGCACGAATACATATGTCTAAGTTATGCAAGTTAAGTATTTAAATTCATTTTAGTATGTGCAACAACGGCCCCAAAGGAAATCCAACGAATCCCTCAACACCATGTAAGTATGTTGACGTGCAAGAAAAATATTTTCAAGTTTTTGAGGTATGCTAAATGTCTTGTGACCAATGTATGTATGGGGTTGGGAAGCGTTAAATCATGAACGAGGACCAACCCACCTCGTTAAAGCATGAACGGGTTTAGATCAGAATTGTAAAGCGTTAAATCATGAACAGAGACCAATCAGCCCGTTAAAGCATGAACGAAGATCTCATGTATGTGGCAGTGGATACGTCCCTGTCATCCCAGTATTGTGGTTTAGTCTGATCAGGCGATTATGTTATGGGTCACTTGCTTTGAAACATGCCTCTACGAAAAAATGATGAAGTTTATGTATCTTCAAGTATGTACCAGTATGCATGTATGTTTATGAAAAGTTTTCACGTTATGGCACGTCTATGATATGTATGTATATCAAGTTTATTTCAATCTCGAGTTTAGTTATGTACGCTCTATTTTAAAGTTGCACGTGGTTTTATTACGTATTATTCGTTACTTCCAGTTTATATGTGTTGAGTCTTTAGAATCAATAGACTTGATCGATGCAGGTGAGGATGTTTATGAAGAGATAAGAGGTGGGGACCAAGGAGCAGGCTTGGACCGAGTGGGAGGCTAAACCCGAGGACAACCCATGTTTTTAACTCTTTATGAAAATTTTCAAACACTTTTGTCAAACTTTATTTTAGATCTTTCGTTGCGACAAGTTGAGACGTACATTTATTTTATCGAATTTTGAACGTTCATGTTTATTTAAGAAAATTTAAATTTTTCCGCAAAATTTTGAATAGTAAAAGTACGGTACGTTACAGTTGGTATCAGAGCGGTGTTCTTGTAAAGGGTTATGCCTACTGCCAGTCGCAAGAAGCTCACAAAGTCACACCTCAAGTCTGTAAGTTTTAAGGTTTCAAATTTATGTTATTTAGTAAGCATTAAGTTTTGATTTCGGCATGTGCATATTTTGAAGTTCAAGTACGTGCATCTTATGTTGTCTATATCGTGTTCATGCATGTGGGGTTACATGTTGGGTAAAGTATTGGAACAATATGCCTCCTAGACGTGTGATCGACCGTGGAGCAAGGGACGAGGATAGAGAGGCTCATGAGGAGAGGAGAGACGCTCCTCCACCTCCACCCCCAGACATGCAGGCACAGATGCTTGCAGGCATGACTCAGTTCTTCGCACAGTTTGCTGGGAACCAGGCTGCAGTTGATGCAGGGGCGAGGCCCCGACCTGAGGCAGTGTACGAAAGGTTTAGGAGGATGAATCCTAAGGAGTTTTCGGGTACCACCGACCCGATGATAGCTGAGGGATGGATTAATTCCATCGAGGTAATCTTCGTCGTCATGGAACTGACCGATGCAGATAGGGTCAGGTGTGCCACGTTCCTTCTGTCAGGGGACACAAGACTTTGGTGGGATAGCGCATCAGTGGCATTCAAATTACAAGTGTTACCTTGGAATGGATTCAAGGATGTTTTCTACTCTAAGTACTTCACTGAGGAAGTACGAGCCAGATTGACTAGAGAGTTCATGACGCTGAGACAGGGAGACAGCAGCATCGCAGAGTTTGTCAGGAAGTTCGAGAGGGGGTGTCACTTTGTACCCACTTTGTACCACTGATAGCTAATGATCCCCAGAGTAAGCTGAGGAATTTTATGGATGGGTTACGGCCGGTCTTGCGCCGTGACGTCCGAGTTGCTGGTCCTACTACCTACACGGTTGCCGTGTCAAGAGCTTTGGCGGCAGAACAAGACCAAAGGGACATTGAGGCCGACAGGAAGGGCAAGAGGCTCTATCAGGCACCACCGCAACACCAGCAGTAGCAGCACCAGAGGCTCCAGTTTAAGAAATAGTATCAGGGGCCGCCAGGGAAGAAGCCTTACCAGGGGCCGCTAATGGGCAAGGGTCCAATTCAGCAGAAGGTGGCGCCTCAAAAGCTCGGTACTTTCTCAGTGTGTCCTAAATGCAACCGCCAGCATCCAGGGCAGTGTTTGTATGGGACAGACAAGTGTTTCAAATGTGGAGCTAGTGACCACATGCTAAAGGAGTGCCCACAGTGGAAGCAGCCTACTCAGGGCAGAGTATTCGCCATGCATGCACAAGAGGCGAACACAGACACGACTTTACCGACAGATAAATTTTTCTACCTAAGCTCAGTATTAATTTTTCCTTGCATGTGGAATTTTATTTTGAATTATTAAGGTGCTAGTAATATTTTGAGTAATTTGGGATAATAATTTTCAGCTATGTTTGAGGTTAATGTTAGAATTTTTGGGAGATAAGTTTGTGTTGTGCTTACGTCTCTCAGGAAATATTTTCATTAAGAGATTAGCCACTCAGGCCTTGATAGATTCAGGAGCCACCCATTCTTTCATTTCAGAAGCATTTGCTAGTCACTTGGATATCAAGACAATTGGTCTCGACGTGAATTACTCCGTGACGGTCCCATCAGGGGAAGAGCTGTCAGCTACTAGTATGGTCAGAGACATTGATCTAGAATTGCACGGCCACCTGGTGTATGCTGATTTGATCGTCTTGCCGATTCAAGAATTCGACATTATTTTAGGAATGGACTGGCTGACGAGGAACATAGTTCTGATTGATTTTCAGAAGAGGTCAGTATTGGTTAGACCGTCGGGCATGGAGCAGTTTCTTTTTGAACCAGCCAGATGGAGAAGTTTCCCTCGCATGATCTCTTGCATGCAGGCTAGGAGACTTATTTCTAAGGGGTGTCTGGTCTTCTTGGCCAGCATTATTCCTACACCTGACATACCCACTCCGTCTTTATCAGAGGTACCAGTAATCAGAGACATCCCAGACGTCTTTCCTGATGACGTCACAAGCCTTCCACCAAAGAGAGAGGTGGAGTTTGCAATCGATCTTATGACAGGCACTGTGCCAATCTCTAAGCACCGTACTGATTAGCTCCAGCTGAAATGTTAGAACTCAAGCAGCAGATTCAGGAGCTTCTCGACAAGAAACTTATCTGCCCTAGTTGCTCGCCTTGGGGCGCACCGGTGCTTTTTATAAAGAAGAAGGATGTGCGTATGAGGTTGTGCATCGACTACCGAGAATTGAACAAGGTCACGATCAAGAACAAGTACCCACTTCCGAGGATCGAAGACTTGTTTGATCAGCTGCAGGGAGCCACAGTGTTCTCTAAGATAGATCTTCGATCAAGGTATCACCAGCTGAAGGTGAAAGATGCAGATGTGCACAAGACAACCTTCATGACTAGATATGGGCATTACGAGTTCTTAGTAATGCCGTTTGGACTGACGAATGCTCCAGCAATTTTCTTGGACCTCATGAACCAAGTATTCCAGCCTTACTTAGATCAATTCGTCATAGTGTTCATTGACGATATTCTTATCTACTCGAAGAGTCATGAGGAGCACAAGCAGCATTTGAACACAGTCTTGTAGACCTTGAAGAGTCGCAAGTTATTTGCGAAGTTCAGTAAGTGTGAATTTTGGTTGGAGAAGGTAGCATTTTTGGGTCATATAATTTCTAGGAGCGGTATCGAGGTGGATCCAGAGAAGGTAGCAGCCGTTAAAGAATGGGTTGAACCGAAGAATGCATCAGAAATCCGCAGTTTTCTGGGTTTAGCCGGTTACTACCGTAAGTTCATCCAAGGATTTTCGTCGATAGCAGCGCCACTCACTTCACTGACCAAAAAGAATGCTACGTATGTGTGGATGATGAATGTCAGAAGAGCTTTGATACGTTGAAGCAAGCCCTTATTTCAGCACCAGTGTTAGCCATGCCGACAGGGCAAGGGGATTTTGTGTTATACACCGATGCATCTAAGCTCAGGTTAGGCGCGGTATTGATGCAGAATGGTCGGGTGATAGCTTATGCGTCCAGACAGTTGAAGGCGCACGAGAAGAACTATCCAACTCACGATCTTGAATTAGCCGCGGTTGTCTTTGCGTTGAATATTTGGAGACCCTACTTGTATGGTGAGAAATATCAGATATTCACTGATCACAAGAGTCTCAAATATTTCTTCAAGCAAAAGGAACTGAACATGAGATAGAGACGGTTGTTAGAGTTGGTGAAGGACTACGACTGCGAGATTAGCTACCATCCGAGAAAGCCTAATGTTGTCGCAGACGCATTGAGCAGGAAAGTAGCCGTTGTAGAACAGTTTTTAGTACAGAAACCTCTTCAGTCTGAGATTCAGAGGTTTGATTTAGAATTTTACCGCAAGGGCAGAGCTCCGAGGCTGTCTAATCTGACAGTCCAATCTTCTCTGCTAGACCGTATTCGTGCAGGTCAGTCTTCAGATGAGCAATTAAAGGAATGAGATGGAAGGATGAAGCTTAGGGCAGTGTTCTCTACGCGGTGTCAGATGGTATTGTGAGATACAGAGATAGAATGTGAGTGCCTAGCGTTGATTCGATCAGAGAGGATATTCTGTCAGAGGCACACGCATCTCCGTATTCCATTCACCCAGGAGGTACCAAGATGTACAAAGACCTGCAGGTTTTGTATTGGTGGCCATGGATGAAACGAGACATCCGCAGATTTGTGTCTGAATGCCTCACTTGTTAGTAGGTGAAGGCCGAACATCAGAGGCCATCAGGATTGATTAAGCCACTCCCCATCCCAGAGTGGAAATGGGAGAATATTACAATGGACTTTGTGGTTGGTTTGCCGAGGTCAGTCAGAGGATCGAATTCTATTTGGGTTATAGTAGACCGACTCACTAAGTCAGCGCACTTCTTGCCAGTGAAGACGACCTTCTCCATGACGGAGTACGCGGAGCTTTATATCAAAGAGATAGTTCGATTGCATGGGAACCCAGTTTCTATTGTGTCCGAGAGGGACCCGAGATTAAATCGTCCTTCTAGAAGAGCCTACATGTAGCCATGGGGACGAAGTTGCTTTTCAGCACAGCCTTTCACCCGCAGACAGATGGCTAATATGAGCGAGTGATTCAGATTTTGGAAGATTTACTGCGAGCGTGTATGATCGATTTCCAAGGGACTTGGGAATCAAACTTACCTCTAGTGGAGTTTACATACAACAACAGCTTCCAATCATCGATAGGTATGGCTCTCTATGAGGCATTGTATGGAAGGAAATGCAGATCACCAGTTCATTGGGATGAGGTTGGTGAGAGAGCAGAACTTGGTTCGGAGATAGTTCAGCAGATTGCAGATGTGGTGGTCAAGATTCGAGATAGAATGAAGACCGCCCAGAGTCATCAAAAGAGCTATGCCGATAAGAGGAGAAGAGACCTCGAGTTTGCCGTAGGCGATCACGTTTTTGTAAAGATAGCGCCCATGAAGTGTGTTATGAGATTTGGGAAAAAGAGGCAAGCTGAGTCCGAGGTTTATTGGACCGTTCGAGGTTCTTGACAGAGTTGGGGCACTAGCTTACCGTATTGCCCTTCCGTCGAATCTGGCCAGGGTACACAATGTGTTCCACGTCTCGATGTTAATGAAGTATCTAGCTAAGCCTTCGCAACTTCTGAGCTACGAACCGTTGCAGTTGGCTCCAGACCTGTCATATGAGGAAAGACCCGTCCAAATCCTAGACAGACAGGAGCGGAGACTTCGGAACAAAGTGACCAAGTTGGTCAAAGTCCGATGGCTAAACCAATCAGTGGAAGAGGCCACTTGGGAGTCAGAGACAGATATGAGAATTCGCTACCCGGAGTTGTTCGGTAATATTTAATTTCGAGGACGAAATTTTTATAAGTGGAGGAGGAACTGTAGTGCCCAAATTCAATACACGTATAACACATGCATTTATCTAATTATTAAAGCATTTATTTTGGTTTAAATTGAGTTTCAGCCATGCATGATTTATTTAAATGCATTATTTTAAATTATTTATGTTTATGTGATGCATGTTAAAAAGGTATTTCGAGTTTCATTTTTCAGGCTATTACTCGAGGCGAGATCGAGGAAAAAGAGACCGATGACGATTTTGGCAATTTTAAATGTGGTATTTTATTTTAAGTTGAAGTTGGGGCATTTTAAATAATTTATTAAGTTGTTAGTGATTTAAGAGTTTGAAACTTTTAAAATTAGCATTTAATGTGTGTTATTTTATTTAGCTGATTTTTATTTAAAGATGAGTAGGATAGCATTTTAATTAATTGGCTAATTGAGTAACATTTTAATTAGTATATTGATTTAGCATGGTTAATGGTTTAATTAAGCACAAATCACTCCCTACAATATTTCTAACACACGCACACACACTATACACACACACATAAACATTTCACACAACACACACAAACACATACTCATCCATTCATTCATATTTTGGAAAATAAAACCTAGGGTTCTACAAGTTCTTGCAGCCGCCCCATCCCCTCATTATTACAACAAATTTTCGTGAATTTTATTACAAGATTTTAGCGTAAAGTTCGTCCCGAATCGACCGTCACTCCATCTCCGCTACGGTATCGTCTTTACGGTAGTTCAAATTATCAAAAGGCACGTATATTCTGTTATTTCTGCATCGATCTCGTCATATTATGTGTCGTGTTATTTTTATGCGTAAAAATTCATGTGTGACGTTCGTCGTTTGAGCGGAAGTTGGTTTGGATCAGTTTTGAAATAATTTTAGATCTGAAAACTCGTTTTTACTGTCTTTTTAAATATTGCGATTTTTCGGTCGTGATTCTGAGAAAACTTTCGACACGAAAATTTTATAACTTTTCGATACCTTCGATTTGACAATAAATTCAAAATATTTGGGTAAAAATGGAGTGAGTTATGACGTTTTTCGTGGGACTACTCAAACTGCGTTTTTCAGAAAATTATGTATTGATGTGTTCTTGAGATTTTATTGTTGCAGGCTTCATTGGGAATCGACGGGTGATCGTTGCTGCGTCTAGGTATACTTAGTATGATTTTGGGATGTTATTTGATATGTCGTTTAGTGTCGATAGGCACTCGAATGCATTAGAAGTCGTAGAAAACGAGTTGGTGTCAATTGCCACGTTTTTGAATTGTATGTGTCACATGGTGGACGTCGTTGCATTGGGTTTTTGTGCGAATTTGGTTCGATGTTATGGTATACCAAGATGGGTCTCGAAATGTCGGTTCATGATCCGTACAATCGAGTCTAGAATAATAATCATCGCATGTATTGAGATTTTGTGAATTTGCACTTCCCGTAGGTACACGGACTCCCTCACGGACCGGGGCACGGGGTCCGTGACTTTGCTTCCTACGCAGTGCCAAATTCCGAGGCTACAAGGACCTAAGCACGGGGTCCGTGCCTTCCCCCTTCTGCACGACAAATTTTACCGAGTCTACACGGACACGGAGCCGGACCCGAGCACGGAGTCCGTGTCCCTTCTTCTTCCGAGTATTCCTTTTTGCGAGCCTACACGGACTCATGCACGGGGTCCGTGTGCACCTTATATTTTTAGGAAATGTTATTGTGTCTTGGAGTTTCATGTCTTAGGTTAGTACAATGATTTAAACGAGGTCAGGTCCCGAGTACTATAGAATGTCTTAAGTTATTTATTGAACTCGGTGGTGAGCACGAATATCTATGTCTAGGTTATGCAAGTTAAGTATTTAAATTCATTTTAGTATGTGCAATAACGGCCCCAAATGAAATCCAACGAATCCCTCAACGCCAAGTAAATATGTTGACGTGCAAGAAAAATATTTCAAGTTTTTGAGGTATGCTAAATGTCTTGTGACCAATGTATGTATGGGGTTGGGAAGAGTAAAATCATGAACGGGGACCAACCCACCCTGTTAAAGCATGAACGGGTTTAGATCAGGATTGGAAAGCGTTAAATCATGAACAGGGACCAATCCGCCCGTTAAAACATGAACGAAGATCTCATGTATGTGGCAGTGGATACGTCCCTGTCATCCCAGTACTGTGGTTTAGTCTGATCAGGCGATTATGTTATGGGTCACTTGCTTTGAAACATGCCTCTACGAAAAAATGATGAAGTTTATGTATCTTCAAGTATGTACCAGTATGCATGTATGTTTATGAAAAGTTTTCACGTTATGGCACGTCTATGATATGTTTGTATATCAAGTTTATTTCAAGCTCAAGTTTAGTTATGTACGCTCTATTTTGAAATTGCATGTGGTTTTATTACGTATTATTCGTTACTTCCAGTTTATACGTGTTGAGTCTTTAGACTCACTAGACTTGTTCGATGCAGGTTATGATGTTTATGCGGAGATAAGAGGTGGGGACCAAGGAGCAGGCTTGGACTGAGTGGGAGGCTAAACCCGAGGACCGCCCATGTTTTTAAGTCTTTATGAAAATGTTCGAACACTTTTGTCAAACTTTATTTTAAATCTTTCATTGCGACAAGTTGAGACGTACTGTTATTTTATCGAATTTTGAACGTTCATGTTTATTTAAGAAAATTTTAAATTTTTCCGCAAAATTTTGAATAGTAAAAGTACAGTACGTTACATATATAATGCCATTTTTTAGCATCTGCTTGAAATCTAGCACACATGCAAACAACAAATACAATATCATGACGGCTAGCAGTTAGGTAAATTAAAAAACCTATTAAACCTCTGTAAAGTATCGTCTCAACTGATATTCCTCCTTCATCTTTATCTAACTTAATCGATGAACTCATGGGAGTATTTGCAGCTGAACATGTCTCCATGCCAAATTTCTTAAGCAGTTCCTTCGTATATTTTGTTTGACTAATAAATGGACCAATTTCCAATTGCTTCACTTGCAGACCAAGAAAGAACGTCAGTTCACCCATCAAGCTTATCTCAAATGTATCCTGAATTAACTTGACAAACTTCTCGCATAATTTGGGTTTAGTTGACCAAAAATTAATATCATCAACATAAATTTGCACAAGTGCAATTTGATCTTTCTTTGAAAATTTGAACAAAGTTTATCCAATGTGTTAGAGTAAATGCCCGTCGAGCCATGTGTTGGCTGAGGATTCACATTGAAACTCTATGTATAAACTATCTTTATTTTAATAATAATTGAATATATTATTTTGGCACATCTTTATTTGTATACCCATGCTAGTTGAGTAGATAAAGTCCTTGAATATACAAATACTAGAAAGGATATGAGATGCTCATATTATAAATATCATGAAACTCATATTTGGAATACTGTATATTCTAAACATTTCATAGTCGATTCAGCCGCCGTTAAGAAAGATAAAGGCCGCACGAGTTTGAGACTAATATCTATGATGTGAGTACCATGTTTCATTGGTCGAGGACATTGTGATGTCCGAGCATGCAGATAGGTGCTCCTTGTAGAGTGCATTGAAAAACCTTCCATAAAAGACTTTCTGAGGGGTTCTTACTTATCGAGTGAAAACGTCCTAGTTTATGGTTTTACAACATTAGCCCTTATGACCCGGGACAACATTGTAACTCTATATGCTAATATTGAACTTTTACTTGTTTACCGACTCATATTGGGTCATCAGGTGGCAAAGTTAGTTGTTTTGTCGAAACATATAGGAGTCGATGCATTGTAGTCTGGGATTAACTGCTTACCTTCGGGTATGGATATCCTATGTCATCTCATGTGTATGTAGTTTGAAATATCTGATCAGAATGTTGGTGGTAATTAAGGAAGGTTTTCTTAGATTACACTATCGATACTACGATATGACATATTGTATCGATTCTTTGGCAACTCTCGATATATCAATAGTTGTCGAATCAGTCGGGATATATGAGATGAAGGGACTGAACAGTACGCTAATTATAATGGAATGGTTCTTGCAGGTACTATCATTTGATACCTAGGAATCATGTAAGTGATTTGTTAGAGTAGGTGCACGTCGAGCCATGTGTTGGCCGAGTGTTCACAATGAAACTCTATGTATAAACAATCTTTATTTTAATAATATTTGAAATTATTTTTTTGGCACTTCTTTATCTGTATACTCATGCTAGTTGCATAGATAAAGTCCTTGAATAAACAAATAGTAGAAAGAATATGAGATGCTCATATGATAAGTATCATGAAACTGATATTTGGAATAGTGTAATAAAAAAAAAATTGTGTGAAAGTTGGCCGAAATCCGAGGACGGCGATGACGATTAGGGTTTCCAAAAGTGTTTTGGAATATCAAAGTGTCATGGACCTTGAATTTGTTGGGCCATTGGATGGATAATATTGATAAAGATAAAAAATTTACATTAATTAAATGTTTTATAATATAAATATATAGTTTTGTTTTATTAAATGTTTAAATATTACATGTTTTATAATAAATTGTATAAAATATAAGTTGTGTGTAATTATAAGTTTTTAATATTTTTTTACAGGTTCGATAAAACAAGAATAACCTTGGCGTTGCAAATGTGATTAAGATGATTCTTGGACCTGTAGAAAGTTGATTATAATATCTACAATATTGTTGACAAGCATGAGATAAAAATCCTCTCACAATTGGGATCAAATTAAGCAACAAAGAAAGTTACCAAAGGAGTGGCAGTTTTACCATGCTCTAGTATTTTGACAATATCTCTCAAGTTACTTGGTCAAATATTCTGAAAAAAATACAACAACTAGACAACTCAATTATCCACATGTTTCTTTTTATGTGAAGAAGCAAATTCGGAGAAGAAGATTTTCAAAAGTGATGTGTAATATAATATTAATTTCTTGGAACACCAATGAAGACTTATGTGTAAAAAATAATATTTTATTTGTGGTTGTCTCACCAAATTTGGCTATAAATAGGGGTGGATTGTAATGTATTGAGATATCCCTCATTCTATGAACAAACCTTTAAGTTCATAATATTTCTCTCTATATTTTCCTTTATTTCTTCATTTAAATACAATTAGCATGTTAATTTCATATTCAAAATTTTACACTTTGAATAATGAATAGCTAACTTCCTAAAGTTGAGATGATAAGGTGAAACTCTTGACATGATAATAAGGTTATTAAAAGATAAGAATCTATGTTTTATATTATTTAATCATTATTTATTGTTTATGTTATATTTATTTAAGCATTTTTATACCCTACTTATAAGTGGGAGTTTTGATTTATTGTTGCTATATGTTACACTAAATTCTTGGAACTATTTAAATGTTAGTTTGGTATTACCAACCATTTAAAGTGGATGCCTTGATTTATTATATATAAATATATTATAATATTAAATTCTTGGAACCATTTAAATGCTAGTTTGGTTTTACCAACCATTTAACTTGGATTCCTTGATTTACTATATATAAATATATCATAATAATATTTTCTTGGTACCATTTAAATGTTAGTTTGGTTTTACCAACCATTTAAAGTGGGAACCTTGATTTAGTGTTTACAAATATATATATAGCACAATAAATACTTGACCACATTTATAAGTTTTGGTATATATTATATATTTATGAGATAATAATTTATAACATAATATAAATATGATTATTTAATATATTGGAACCATTTTATTAAGTGGATTTAAATATTGTTCGTTAATGTTAACTTTATTAAAATACCAAGAGTGGATCCTTTAATCTCAATTACTTAAATTCAAATTTGAACAATTAAAATTTACCTATTAAATATTCAAACAATTAAAATTAAAAAGAAACAAAAACAAAAACAAAACAAAAAGACATTGTAGTGGACTTGTAATTACCTTAGCTTCCCTGTGGATACGATATTCGGACTCACCGAATTATATTACTTGTGGACAACCTGCTCTTGGGAGTGCAACAATCAAAGTCGCAACAAGTTTTTGGCGCCGTTGCCGGGGAAGTATAATTTAATTTCAAGTCTATTTAATTTTGTTTATAGTTTATTTTTCTTTATTTGAATTTTTATTGCTTTTGTGTGTTTTTATTCTTTTGCATTTGCATTTGCATGAGCATTTGGTCACCTACACTTAGTGGTCGACTCATTCGAAATAACCCTTTATTTTTACAAAACATGGCGGAAGAACCTATCCAAGAAAATGAAGATGAAATTCAATCTCAACATGATCATGATAGACGAAGAACACTTAGAGATCACATGAATCCTACACGTACTAGTGCACCTTCATGTCTAGTTTTTCCCCCTGATGCATCTCATTTTAATTTTAAGCCTGGTATTATCCAACTTTTACCCAATTTTCATGGCTTAGATTCTGAAAATCCATACATGCATTTACGAGATTTTGAAGAAGTGTGCAACACATATAATGATCTAAATTGTAGCATGAACACCATTCGACTTAAGCTTTTTCCTTTTTCTTTAAAAGATAAAGCTAAAACTTGGCTACAAAATCTTAGATCGGGATCCATTCGAATTTGGGATGAATTGCAACAACAATTTTTGAAAAAGTTTTTTCCATCTCATAGAACAAATTCTTTCAAAAGGCAAATCATCACTTTCACTCAAAAACAAGGAGAAAATTTTTATCAGTGTTGGGATAGATACAAAGAATTGCTTAATCTTTGTTCACATCATGGTTTTGAAATTTGGAGAGTTGTTTCTCAATTTTATGAAGGATTAACACCTAAAGATAGGCAAATGGTTGAATTTATGTGTAATGGAACATTTTAAGATAAAGATCCAAACGAGGCAATTGAGTATCTCGATTTATAAGCTGAAAATGCTCAAAATTGGGACACTATAGGTACAATCGAACCCTCAAACAAGATTCAATCTCCTACATCTGGTGGAGGTATGTACACTCTGAAAGATGAACATGATCTTCAAGCTAGATTTACCTCTTTGGCAAGAAAAGTTGAGGCACTTGAATTGAAAAAGAATGGTCAATTAAAATCTGTTCAAGAAATTGTGTGTCACATCTGTGATACAAGTGATTATTTTACAAAAGATTGTCCCACTTTGCCCTCTTTTAAAGAATGTCTCCATGAACAAGCCAATGTTTTGAACAATTTCAAAAGGCCAAATTTGGAACCATTTTCTCAAAATTACAATCCAGGTTGGCGAAATCATCGAAACTTTAGTTGGAGGAATGATAATGCTGCACAATTTTCACAACCACATTTCCAGAATCAACAAAATTTTCAAAATTATGCACCTTATGTTCCTCCACCTAAAAGAAATTTGGAAGATACATTGAATTCTTTCATTGCAAAGCAAGAGTCTATCAATACTCAAACTGCTCAAACCATGACAGATTTGAAAGATACTCTTGCTAAATTTGCATCTGCACTTAATGTTCATGAGAAAGGTAAATTTCCTTCACAACCTCTGCCTAATCCCAAGGATCATCATTCACAAACTGGAACTTCTGGAACTCAACCGATGGATCAAGTAAAATCTGTTATTACCCTTCGAAGTGGTAAGGTTGTGGAAAAATCCATTCGTGAACCTTGTGAAGATGATGATAAAACAACTTCAAAGGGTAAGGAAGTGGAACCCATAACTTCCGAAGAGGAGGTTCAACAGACAGTGTCACCACTATTCCCTCATGCATTGAAAAATACAAAAAAAATCAAATTTGAATTCTGATATATATGATATTTTTAAACAAGTAAAAGTTAATATTCCTTTATTAGATGCAATAAAACAGGTACCATCATATGCTAAATTTTTGAAAGACTTGTGCACTGTGAAAAGAAAATTGAATGTGAAAAAGAAAGCATTTTTAGCCGAACAAGTAAGTGCAATCATTCAAAATAATAATATTTTGAAATACAAAGACCCTGGTTGTCCTACTATTTCATGTATTATTGGAGAACGAAAGATTAAAAAAGCCTTGCTTGATCTTGGAGTTAGTGTTAATTTACTTTCATATTCAGTTTATCAAGAACTCAATCTAGGCGAGTTAAAATCTACTTCGGTAACATTTTTACTTGCTGATAGATATGTTAAAGTGCCAAGAGGTATGGTAGAAGACTTGTTGGTTCAAGTTGATAACTTTGTATATCCTGTCGATTTTATAGTTTTAGATACACAACCTATCGAAGCTTGTAATGTAATTCCTGTAATTCTGGGTCGTCCATTTTTAGCAACTTCTAATGCTCTTATAAATTGCAGTAATGGAATAATGAAGTTGTCATTTGGTAACATGACCTTGGAGCTCAATGTTTTTAATCTTTGTAAGCAACCACATGACAAAGGAGATGAAAGTGAAGATGAAAATATTATTGAAACTCTTGTGGAAGAGAACATTCAAGAAGGGAGTACTCGTGACCAATTAGATATTTGTTCAATTGAAACTGTTAAAGAAAATATTGAAATTGATCTTGATGATTTTATCAGGTATCATTCGTTACCAGGATCAGAGAAAGAATTTGATGCAAAATATGAGAACAAAGACGAACCACCAATATTGGAGTTAAAACCCTTGCCAGAAGAATTGAAGTATGAATTTTTGGAGAAGATGAAACATATCCGGTGGTAATTTCTTCCAAACTAGAAAGTGATCAAGAAGGTAAATTAGTTGATATGCTTAAAAGACATAAAAATGCAATTGGGTGGACACTAAAAGATCTCAAGGGCATTAATCCACTAATTTGCACTCACAAAATTCACTTAGAAGAAAATGCAAAAACATCTCAACAACCACAAAGGAGATTAAATCCACACATGAAAGATGTTGTGAAACTGAAGTTCTCAAACTACTTGATGTTGGGATTATCTACCCTATTTCTGATAGTAAGTGGGTAAGCCCAACACAAGTAGTTCCAAAAAAATCTGGCATCACAGTGATAAAAAAAGAAAAATGTGAATTGTTAACAAGTCGAGTCCCATCTAGTTGGCGGATGTGTATTGATTATAGAAAATTAAATGACGCCACTAGAAAAGATCATTTTCCATTACCATTTTTGGATCAAATTTTAGAAAGAGTAGCAGGTCATCCATACTACTGTTTTCTTGATGGATATTCAGGTTATTATCAAATTGCCATTGCACTCGAAGATCAAGATAAAACTACATTCACATGTCCTTTTGGAACATTTGCATTTAGAAGGATGCCATTTGGATTATGCAATGCCCCAGCAACATTTCAAAGATGTATGCTAAGCATTTTTTGCGACATGGTTGAAAATTGTTTGGAAATTTTCATGGATGATTTAACTGTCTTTGGGAATACATTAGATAGTTGTCTTGAATATTTGGAAAAAGTTTTAAAAAGATGCGAGGAAAAAAGTCTTATTTTAAATTGGGAAAAATTTCATTACATGATTACTTCTGGAATTGTTTTGGGACATGTCGTGTCATCTCATGGAATTGAAGTTGATAAAGCAAAAGTTGATGTCATTGCCAATTTACCCCCTCCAAAAACCATTAAAGAAATTCGCTCATTTTTGAGACATGCTGGATTTTATAGGAGGTTTATAAAGGACTTTAGTTTAATTTCTAAACCCATTTGTAACCTCTTAACAAAAGACAGTGCATTTGAGTGGACTCAAGAATGTCAAAATGCTTTTGATAAAATCATTCGACATTTAACATCAGCTCCTATCATGCAACCTCCTGATTGGTCTTTACCATTTGAAATCATGTGTGACACGAGTGATTATGCAGTCGGTGCAGTACTGGGTCAAAGAAGAAACGGTAAGCCTTATGTGATATATTATGCAAGTAGAACTTTAAACAATGCTCAAATGAATTACTCCACGACTTAAAAAGAACTACTTGCTGTAATATTTGCATTAGATAAATTTCGTTCTTATTTGATTGGATCAACGACTATTGTGTTTACTGATCATTCTGCTATTAGATATTTGTTGACCAAACCGGATGCAAAGCCACGACTGATACGATGGATTGTGTTGCTCCAAGAATTTGACATTGTGATCAAAGATAAAAAAAGGAACCGAGAATGTCGTAGCCGATCATTTATCGAGACTAGTAACAGGATCATCTTTTGAAATGACACCAATTAACGATAATTTTCCTGATGAACATCTATTTTCAGTTACTACTACACCTTGGTTTGCTAATATAGTAAATTTTCTTGTGACAGGAAAAATTCCACCGCAATGGAGTTCCCAAGATAAAATAAAATTTTGAATGAGGTAAAAGACTTTTATTGGGATGATCCGTATCTGTTCAAGTACTGTCCAGATCAAATTTTTCGACGTTGCATACCGACAATGAGGTAAGTAGTGTCATTAAATTTTTTCATTCAGAAGCATGCGGAGGACATTTTTCTTCAAAGAAAACAGCTGCAAAAATCCTGCAGTGTGGATTTTATTGGCCCACTTTGTTTAAATACACCCACGAAATCTGCAAGATCTGTGAAAATTGTCAAAAATTGGGTGTAATTTGAAAAAGAAACATGATGCCTTTAAATCCTATCATTGAAATTGAAATCTTTGACTGTTGGGGAATTGATTTTATGGGACCTTTTCCACCGTCGTTTGGATACTTGTATATTTTAGTTGCAGTTGATTATGTTTCCAAATGGATAGAGGCAATTCCATGTCGAACAAATGATCATAAAATCGTCATCAAATTTTTGAAAGAAAATATTTTTAGTAGCTTTGGAATTCCTCGAGCCATGATAAGTGATGGGGGAACTCACTTTGTTAATAAACCATTTGCTTCATTAATGAAAAAATATGGTATTACTCACAAAGTAACAACTCCTTATCATCCTCAAACAAATGGACAAGTTGAATTAGCTAATAGGGAGATAAAGCAAATTTTGGAAAAAACTGTTAACTCAAATAGAAAAGATTGGTCTCTGCGACTTAATGATGCACTATGGGGATATCGAACAACTTTTAAAACATCATTGAATATGTCTCCCTATAGGTTGGTTTATGGAAAACATTGTCATTTGCCTGTGGAATTGGAACATAAAGCTTATTGGGCGATCAAAACTTTAAATTCAAGCATGGATGATGCCAACAAATTGCGTAAATTGCAACTTAATGAACTTGATGAACTCAGAAATGACGCGTATGAGAATTCGAGGATTTATAAAGCAAAAATCAAATCATTTCATGATAAAACAATTCTTAGAAAATCTTTTGAGATTGGTAAAAAAGTTTTGCTTTATAATTCTCGACTTCACATATTCCCAGGAAAATTACGATCAAGATGGACAGGCCCATATGTTGTAAAGCATGTGTATCCTTATGGAGCTGTGGATATTGAAAATCCTAAAAACGGTGATGTTTTTAAAGTGAATGGACAAATGCTTAAACCATTTTTGGAAAATGAAATCTTTCAAGAAGAGTTTATTTCCCTTTCTGATCCTTAAATTTTTATGCTGCATTTAATTTTGTTTGTTTTTATTTCAGGTTTACTTAATCTTTTTATTTTCCCGGTTAAATGGCGGATAACGGTTCTCCGTGACTCTCATAGTCGGTTAAATCAGTATCCCACAATTGCTGATACAAAAATAAAAAAAATCATTTCTTTTCTTTTCAAAATGGATGAAATTCTCTCAAAAATTTGTAAATATTTTCCCTCTATTTCTGAAAATGTTCTAAGAAAAATTTATGCTGGAAGGTGTGAAAGATTGAGATTGCTAATGCAAAAAGGAATTCCAGAAGATATTCGTCTTGTAATAGAAGCTAAGGTCCGATTAGGAGGAGAAGTTCCACAATCATTGCTCATTCGGTATTTGCCTGGATTAGGAAAAAGCACTTATGCGAAAAAACGAAGGGCCAAAAGTTTAGGGGTTTGTCATAAGTGTGCGAGATGGACTTGTGACAAACGATGCAGATCTTTGGGATGTGTTTCCAATAACAGAGAAGATAAAATTGATTTCATTAAGAATGGGCTGAGTAAGGAGTGTTTAGATAACATCTTATTGACTCTTGAGACGCATTCTAGTGGACATGTGCATATTGAACTTCGCCGTTTATGGAAACAATTTCAAGATGAGCGTTATAGTCTTGGGAATCTAACTAAAAAAGACCCTGTTTGCCAATTTATAAGCAAATTGGATGGGAAGCATGTCCTCGACTCATAGAAGGCGTTGAAGCCGTTTCTGGACGTAAAACCAGAGGAAAAATTAAAAAAAAAAAGAAAGTAAAAACATGGCTGGATCCTCTGCACAAACATTGAAAAATATTTGTGTATTTTGTGGGTCGAGTCCTGGAAAAAATGAAGTGTTTGTAGAAGCAGCGAATAATCTTGGAAAGATATTGGCTGATAGAAATATTCACTTGGTATATGGGGGAGGTAATATTGGGTTAATGGGATCTATTTCAACATCTGCTCATCTTGGAGGTATTCAGGTTTTGGGTATTATTCCTACAGCTTTAGCTGAAGGAAATATTGCAGGTGTTACGATTGGGGAAGAATTTAAAGTTTCTTCTATGTATGAAAGAATCACCAAAATGATTGAATATTCTGATGCTTTTATCGCACTACCAGGTGGTTTTGGTACATTAAAAGAAATTTTTCACACTGTTTCTTGGGCACAACTTAATATCCATAATAAACCTGTGGGCTTGTTGAATATCAATAATTATTATGACAGTTTGTTGATATTTCTTGATAAAGCTGTGGAACAGAATTTCATTTCAGAAAATTCACGACGGATGCTCATCTGTGCTTCGACTGCCGACCAATTATTTGATGATTTGGAAGCTTTTGTTCATAAGCCTGATCTGATGTTAGAAAATATCAATTGGTCGCAATCAAGCAGTAAGAAAAGGAAGTTGGATCATTGATTCAAACGTCGTGGATTGGTTTGCGTTTGTTTCAGTTTGTTATCTTCAATAAAATTTCAGGTGATATCTCTTTCATTATGTACTCTTTATTAATAGCTATTTTGACATTAGGGACAATGTCATATTCTGATTGAGGGGAGAACAAATTTAAAAAAAAACAAATTTAAAAAAAAATTAAATATTATTTTAAAATAAAACAATGTTTATTGTTTGTACCTTATTAATTTTTGCAAAAATGTCATACTTTACATATTTGAAAGATTTAAATTAGAACGTGTATTAATCTATTTAAGAATGTTTAAATTTTTATTTGAAAAAAGGTCATTTTTAATATTCTGATCAATATAAAAATATGATTTATGAAATCTTTTTGAGTGATTAACCATTGTGATAAAATTAGGTATTAAAGTATATGGCCAAAGATATACCTTATAAGAGTGCCTAAAATTTTAAACTCACACATATTTTGTGAGTGAGTGGAGAGAACTGAGAAAACAGCTTTCGAGCCTTTATTGATCATGAGAGAGACTATCTATTGTTTAGATCTTGAGTTCTTATTTTGAAAAAAAAAATTGATATTTCCTGAAAAAAAAAAGAAAAAAAAAAGAAATATATTGAAGATCTATGTAATTTTTAAGTTATATGTTACGACCCATATATCTCTCATAAAAAAAAAAGAGAGAAAATTATTGTACAAATTAAATAAATATGTGGTCAAGAAGCATAAACTTAGTCTGATTCCATGATGTTATGAAAAAAAAATAATAAAAATTATCAGGAAAAAAAAATATATAATAAGAACAACTAGATTTTGAATTAATGGATTTTCTATCTTTTGATTAGTTTGGCTCGTTTGTTTGTCTGCATTCTGTAAACCATTTCCTTGAGCTTTTATCTGTATTCCAACTCCATGAGAGAAATCGTTGCCATAAATTTGAAGCATTTATTAACCTCTGAGGATTTGGAGTTGAGACTCTTACTAGGAATTTCTATAGGCCGTATACATTTAACTACCTGAAATAAGCTTTGAATTGATCATCTCAAATTATTTCACAAATTATAATTATGATGATCTTGATATAACTTTGACAGTTTTCAAATTTAATTTTAACACTTAGATAGTTTTGATTACATTTCTATTTAAATTAATCAATATGTTTTGTATTGCTATTAACGCTTAAATTGCTAGGGACTAGCAATAAGCTGGTTGGGGAGTGTGATAAAGATAAAAAAATTGTACATTAATTAAATGTTTTATAATATAAATATATAGTTTTTGTTTTATTAAATGTTTAAATATTACATGTTTTATAATAAATTGTATAAAATATAAGTTGTGTGTAATTATAAGTTTTTACTATTTTTTACAGGTTCGATAAAACAAGAATAACCTTGGCGTTGCAAATGGGATTAAGATGATTCTTGGACCTGTAGAAAGTTGATTATAATATCTACAATATTGTTGACAAGCATGAGATATAAATTTTGAGAGGAGAGAAAACCTAGTGTTCTTAGAAAGAGGAGCAGCCGCCCCATTCCCTTCATCTTTTTGCAAATTTTTTTGTGTTTTCTTCGAGGATTTTAGCGCCACGTTCGTCCCGGATCAACCTCGCATCTTTCCCCACTTCGGTATCGTCGTTTCGGTGACATTAAAGATTTAAAAGCACATATATTCTGTTATTTCTGCATCGATCTTATCATATTATGTGTTGTGTTATTTTTATGCATAAAAAATTATGTATGACGTTCATCGTTTAAGCAGGAAATGGTTTGGTTCAGTTTTGAAATAATTTTTAGATCTAAAATCATGTTATTAATGTCTTTTCAAATACTGCGATTCTTCGGTCATGATTATGAGAAAACGTTCAACGCAAAAATTGTAGAACCTTTTGATACCTTTGATTTGACAGTTAATTCGAAATATTTGGATAAAAATTGAGTGAGTTATGGCGTTTTTCGTGGGACTGTTCAAACTGCGTTTTTCAGAAAACTATGTATTGATGTGTTCTTGAGATTTTATTGTTGCAGGATTCATTGGGGATCGAAGAGTGATCATTGCTACGTCTAGGTATGCTTAGTATGACGTTGTGTTGACATTTGAATTGTCGGTTAGTGTCGATAGACAATAGAATACATTAGAAGTCGTAGGAAACGATTTGGTGTCAATTGCCACGTTTTTGAATTGTATGTGTCATAGGTTGGACGTCGTTGCTTTGGGTGTTCTTACGAATTTGAATCGATGTTATGGCATAATAGGATGGGTCTCGGGGTGTTGGTTCATGTACCGTACAATCGAGTCTAGGACAATAAGCATGGGATGTACAGAATTTTCGTGAGTTCGCGTCTAACGAGGGTACACGGACCCGAAAACGGATCCTGACACAGGGTCCGTGTCTTCATTTCTTCTTGAGTGTCTTTTTTGTGAGCTGACACGGACCCCCCCCCCCCCACACGGATTAGAGGACGGGGTCCGTGCCATTATTTTCTTCTCGGTGTCTAGTTTGCGTACCCACACTGTGGGAACCCGGACGCTAATCATCTTTTTAATCATGATTGGGACTAATTAATCCATTATAATAAACAGGGTCTAATTTTTTTTTAAAAATGCGGAAGGTAATGGAATCAAACTCCTATACATATCAGTATAAAAGTATAAATCTGATAAAATATACAATCATACATACTCAGGTTCAACAACTACTATCAAGTGTTTAAACCCTAGCTCTAGTCCAAGTCCGGTGTCACCACTCTAATCTCGGTCTGTCTTCACCTCTGTGACCCTGTACCTGTCCCACCTGTTGCCATGCACACATACAAACAAGACAACAGCCGGATAACTCCGTTGAGATATAAATATCCCGGTATAAACAATGTATTAAATGCAATCATATAAATCATATATAAAAGCATAAACATACATCAAAACATGTATCTAGTCTGACTACATGAATCAATGACTCGTGATCTAATCTTATCTTATCTCAAATCTAGGGATCCCAATCTAATTTAGACTCTGGTATTCTGTATCGAGTGTCTACGATAGACGTCGATCTACATCTAAAGTTTATCGATACACCGTAAGTCTAGAGTCTTATCGGTTCTGAGAAAGACTCGGCGGTTCTGCCCTAGCTAGGCTGATCTGCCCTAGAATCGGACTCTGACTCTGTTCTAAGTCAATACATTAACATATCAATCTGATAATCTGCAAATATCAATGCAATAAAATAAAGTATGTGATTTAGGGAAACTCAAGTCAAACCTAACTCGAGTTGTGCAATCCCGAATCAACATTTATTTATACCTTTCTTGCTGTCGATCTGATACAATCAAAATCTTGATTCAAAGTCTGTCACTGTTCAATCTGGCAATGACAATACCAATATTCTGTATCAATATTCTAATCAATAACAATCTGATTAATCTGGATTCAATTCAAAATCAACGGTACAACGGTACAAACTCAGTATCCCCGTCAATATCACGTCACCAGATAACAACTCTCTCAATTCATAATCGAAACTAACACAATCTGATATCATATCTCAATCAATTTCCTTCAGAAAATCACAACAATTCCATAATCAGTCCGTTTCTTAATCTGACTTCGATTCTATGATGTCTAACATATCAAGAACAACATATATGAGTTCCATTCAATTCTGACAATATCATAATTTCAAAGCATGTCAAAACGTAGTAAAACTTACGTCCAGTTGTAGCCTACGTTGCTAGGAACTCGATACCGAAGTCGGATTCAAAATCAGACGGACGGATTTCTCACAAAAGGCGTAAGGATTTTCGATACAATTTCTCAGCCCTTTTTTCGACTTTCCTTACTGATTTTCGAAGGATTTCGTACATATATATATATCAATGCATGCAACAGCGAGGTGGCCTCATTTCTGTCAAACACGTTGCACCGCGGGTGCGGTAGCAATGGAACCGCGGGTGCGCTGCGTGTATTAATCCATATCCATTTTCCAGAAGTCAAGACCGCGGGCGCGGTCTTGTTTTTACCGCGGGTGCGGTCTTGCATCGCGGGAGCGGTCTTGTTCTCACCGCGGGTGCGGTCTCAGTTTTTCAAAAATTGCCACCCTACTGGACATGCACCGCGGGTGCGGTGTCTTCTCGACCGCGGGTGCGGTATTGCTTCGGCAGTAAATTCCAAATTCAGAATAAATGGTCGTGCATTATCTTAAATCGTGTCTCCGTTGGCTCTTTCGTAATCACGTTAAATTATAAATCAATAATCTTTGATTAACAGTGATTAATTCTCGGGCATTACATTTCTCCCCCCCTAAGATACGATTTCGTCCTCGAAATCACAGGCATCTCATTCGTATCAATAAGGAGTATATACAGAACTGTATAAGAAATTTACATCATCGAAATAACTCTGGGAATTCTTGTCTCATATCTGATTCAGTTTCCCAGGTTGCTTCTTCTACACCATGACGAGTCCATTGCACTTTCACAAGTGGAATCATTTTCGTTCTGAGCTGTTTTTCTTTGCGATCAATAATCTGAATCGGTTTTTCAACATAGCTCAACGTCTCATCTAGTTCGGCCTCGTCTGGTTGAATAGCATGTGAAGCATCAGGAAGTTACTTCCTTAATAACGATAAATGAAAGACATCATGTATCTCGGATAATGAAGGCGGTAGGGCGAGTCGATAGGCACGATCTCCTATCTTCTCGAGAATCTCATAAGGCCCAATGTATCGTGGAGATAATTTCCCTTTCTTGCCAAATCTGACAACTCCTCTGAAAGGTGAAATCTTCAAAAATACTCGGTCTCCAACCTCAAATACCATTGGTCTACGTCGAACATTGGCATATTTGTCCTGTCTGTCTTGTGCTGCCTTCATTTTCTTTCGAATTAGCTTCACTTTTTCTGTCATATCTCTGATCATATCTGGTCCAATCTCAGGCACTTCAGAGATATCATCCCAATACAGAGGAAATCTGCACTTCTTTCCGTACAACGCTTCGAATGGTGCCATCTCAATACTCGTCTGATAGCTGTTGTTGTACGAAAATTCACAAAGCGGCAATGCATCTTGCCAATTAGTGCTAAAATCTAGCACTACTGCTCTCAGCATATCTTCCAATGTCTGGATAGTCCGTTCTGACTGTCCGTCGGTCTGTGGATGATATGCGGTACTCAGATGTAACTTCCAACCGAGAGCTTGCTGCAAACTCTGCCAGAAGTGCGAAGTAAATCGAGGATCACGATCTGATACAATCGACTTCGGCACTCCATGCAATCTGACCACTTCTCTGACATAGATCTCTGCCATCTGGTCAAATCTATACGTCATCTTGTACGGTATAAAACATGCAGATTTGGTCAATCTGTCAATCACGACCCAAATCGCATCACAACCTTTGGAGAACGTGGCAACTGTGTCACAAAATCCATGGAAATGTGATCCCATTTCCATTCAGGAATGGACAAACTCTTTAATAAAACTCCTGGTTTCTTTCTTTCGGCCTTCACCTGCTGGCAATTCAGACATTTGAAAACAAATTCGGCGATATCAGTCTTCATTTGTTTCCACCAGAACTGTCTTTTCAAATCGTTATACATCTTTCTGCCACCAGGATGAATACTGAATCGACTGTTGTGCGCTTCTGACAATATCTGTCATCTCAAATCTGAAACATTCCGCACAACCAGACGATTATTCACGTACAAGACGTTATCACGTACCTGATACTCTGATCGATGTCCTGTTCTGACCATTGCTACAGATTTCTGTACATTCTGATCAACTTTCTGAGCTGCCTTAATTCTCATAATCAGCTCTGGTTCTATTTGCACCGTATAAAGTCTCAACGGTCTATAATCTGTGTCAAATGCTAATTCAGACAAACAGCAGTCTTCTATCAAATTTGAAACACCCATCGTCGATAAGGATAAAGAACATACCTTTCGACTCAGTGCATCAGCTGCTGCATTAGACTTTCCTGGATAGTATTTGATTTCACAATCAAAATCTTTAAGCAAATCCAGCCATCTTCGTTGTCTCATATTCAATTCAGATTGTGAAAACAGATATTTCAAACTCTTATGATCAGAATATATCTCAAACTTTTCACCATAAAGATAGTGTCGCCATATCTTTAATGCAAAGACAATGGCTGCCAATTCTAGGTCATGAATTGGATAACGAGTCTCATGTGGTTTAAGCTTTCTTGAGGCATAAGCGATAACATGCCTTCATTGCATCAGCACACATCTCAATCCTCTGTGAGAAGCATCGCAATAAACTACAAAATCACCAGTACCGGATGGAATAGTCAACACCGGTGCACTGGTCAACCTCTTCTTCAACTCCAGAAAACTGGTCTCACATTCTTCAGACCAAACAAATGGAGCATTCTTCTGAGTCAGCTGAGTAATTGGTTTAGCTATACTCGAGAAATCTTTAATGAAACGACGGTAGTATCCTGCTAAACCCATGAAACTGCGAATTTCAGGTACTGATGTCGGTCTTGGCCAAGAAATCACGGCTTCCACTTTACTGGGATCAACTGATATACCATCACCAGATATAATATGACCCAGAAATACTACCTGTCTTAGCCAAAACTCACATTTCGACAGTTTAGCTCTTAAAATTCGCAACACAGTTCTTAGATGCTCAGCATGCTCACTCATATTCTTTGAATAAATCAAAATATCATCGATGAAAATAATCACAAAATCATCGAGATATTTCTGGAAGATACTGTTCATCAATCCCATGAACACAGCTGGAGCATTCGTCAGACCAAACGGCATGACAATAAATTCATAGTGTCCATACCTGGTTCTGAATGCCGTCTTTGAGATATCAGAATCTCTGACTCTCAGTTGATGATATCCCGATCTCAAATCGATCTTGGAATATACTGAAGAACCCTGAAGCTGATCGAATAAATCATCTATACGAGGCAAAGGATATTTATTCTTTATCGTTGCCTTGTTCAGTTGCCGATAGTCGATGCAGAGTCTCATCGAACCATCTTTCTTTCTTACGAATAGTACTGGAGCACCCTAAGGAGACACACTCGGTCTGATGTACCCCTTGGCCAGTAAATATTCCTACTGATCCTACAATTCTTTCAATTCAACTGGTGCCATTCTGTACGGAGCTCTAGAAATCGGTACTGTACCTGGCATCAGTTCAATGCTGAAGTCTATCTCTCTAACTGGAGGTAATCCCGGGATCTCATCTGGGAAGACGTCAGCAAACTCACGTACCACTGGCAGATCTGCCAATGCTGGACTCGACTTCAGTAAATCTACTGAATATACAAGGAATCCTTCTGCTCCTTTCTGTGATAATCGAGTCATAGATAATACGGATACTAAAGGAATTCTCGATCTAGAACCCTTACCGTAAAATTTCCACTCTTCAGCCATATCTGGTCTGAATCTCACTATCTTGTGGAAACAATCAACTGTCGCTTTGTACTTGGTCAGCATATCAATACCGATAATACAGTCAAAGTCAAACAACCCAAGTACAATGCAATCTAACTCAATCTCATGCCCGTCATACTGTAGTACACAATGCTTAACAGAATTTACAGATATTAAGCCTAGCCCCAAAGGCGAAGATACAGACACTACAGAAGCTAAAAACTCTACAGGCAATGCATGACTCAATGCAAATCGTTCAGAAATAAATGTGTGTGAAGCACCGGTATCAATCAGTACGTAAGCAGGATAACCACATAAAGAACAGTTACCTGCCACCACATCATCTGGTGCTTCCTGGGCCTGCTCTTCTGTCAAAGCGAAGACTCTGGCCTGCTGTCTCGGAGGCTGACCAACTGTCTGGCTTCCTCCCGGCCTCTGCTGTGACTGAGCTGGCGTTAGCTGGAAAGTATGAACAGCAGCGGATCGTCTCTCAGTCTGTGCTGCTGATCCCGATGACTCGGCCCCCTGCGATCTTTGGGAACCTCTCTGGGGACACACTTTAGCAAAGTGTCCTGGCTGTTTACAGAAATTGCAACTACCAGTCACTCCCTGGCATTGCTCAGTAGCATGTCTTCCTCCGCAAGTCTTGCAATAAACTCCAGTGTAACTCTGGCTCAGTCTGGAACCACCGGAGCTGGAAGAACTACTGCCAGATTTCTTGAATTGCTTTCCCCTGGCTTTCAAAAATTCTTTCTTTCCTCCACTACTGCTGCCACTCTCAAATCTGGGAGGTGGTTGCTGTGGTCTTGGTGCTGGAGGCACAAATGAAGCCCCTTTCTGTCTCATCAGACCGGCTTCTGCTCCCTTGGCTCTGTTCAGGGCATCAGTAAAATTATCCGGTCGTCCTGAGTTCACCAATGTGAAAATGTCGGGGTTCAGGCCATTGATGAACTGATCAGCAGTAGCTTCTTCGCTGTCAGCCACATGTGGAGCAAATTTCAGCAAGGAGGAGAACTTGGACACGTATTCTTCTATGTTCATCTGTCCTTGCTTGAGGTTGGCAAACTCCGCCCCTTTGTCCTTCCGGTACGACACTGGAAAGAATCGTTGATAAAATTCAGTTCTAAATATATTCTAGGTAATATTCGTACCTCTATGCTGCATGGCTCTCTTCCTCGTGATCCACCAGTCCTTGGCAACGTCGCGTAACTGGTGTCCAACTAATTTCACCCTCTTCTCATCTGTATACTCTAAGGATTCGAACAGCATCTCTATATCATCAAGCCAACTCTCACACTCCACAGCATTCTCTGTGCCTTTCAAGGTTGGCGGATGAAATGACTGAAATCGTTTCAGTAACGTTTACATTGGAGTCGGTGTGACATCCATTGTAGGATTGGATGTACTTCCCTGTTCTGGTAGTCGTCTCGGAGGCATATCTGATAATCAAATCGATTAGCAACAAATACCACAATTCTGTTTCAATCCTCCTCTGATCATCTTACTGCTGATCTAGATTCAGTACTGATCCAATCTCAATAAAACATATTACTATATCAAATCAGATAAACAAGTAACATGTAATAAAGCAGTAAGACATGCTAGCATTCAAAAGCAGGAAAGAAAACCTCAATCTACCCCGCTCACTAGCCTCTTTTGTCTCAATCTAAAGGATCTATCGCTCTGATACCACCTGTTGTGGGGACCTGGACGCTAATCATCTTTTAAATCATGATTGGGACTAATTAATCCATTATAATAAACAGGGTCTAATTTTTTTTTTAAAATGCGGAAGGTAATGGAACCAAACTCCTATACATATCAGTATAAAAGTATAAATCTGATAAAATATACAATCATACATACTCAGGTTCAACAACTACTATCAAGTGTTTAAACCCTAGCTCTAGTCCAAGTCCGGTGTCACCACTCTAATCTCGGTCTGTCTTCACCTCTGTGACCCTGTACCTATCCCACCTGTTGCCATGCACACATACAAACAAGACAACAGCCGGATAACTCCGGTGAGATATAAATATCCCAGTATAAACAATGTATTAAATGCAATCATATAAATCATATATAAAAGCATAAACAAACATCAAAACATGTATCTAGTCTGACTACATGAATCAATGACTCGTGATCTAATCTTATCTTATCTCAAATCTAGGGATCTCAATCTAATTTAGACTCTGGTATTCTGTATCGAGTGTCTACGATAGACGTCGATCTACATCTAAAGTTTATCGATACACCGTAAGTCTAGAGTCTTATCGGTTCAGAGAAAGACTCGGCGGTTCTGCCCTAGCTAGGCTGATCTGCCCTAGACTCGGACTCTGCCTCTGTTCTAAGTCAATACATTAACATATCAATCTGATAATCTGCAAATATCAATGCAATAAAATAAAGTATATTTAGGGAAACTCAAGTCAAACCTAACTCGAGTTGTGCAATCCCGAATCAACATTTATTTATACCTTTCTTGTTGTCGATCTGATACAATCAAAATCTTGATTCAAAGTCTGTCACTGTTCAATCTGGCAATGACAATACCAATATTCTGTATCAATATTCTAATCAATAATAATCTGATTAATCTGGATTCAATTCAAAATCAACGGTACAACGGTACAAACTCAGTATCCCCGTCAATACCACGTCACCAGATAACAACTCTCTCAATTCATAATCGAAACTAACACAATCTGATATCATATCTCAATAATTTCCTTCAGAAAATCACAACAATTCCATAATCAGTCCGTTTCTTAATCTGACTTCGATGCTATGATGTCTAACATATCAAGAACAACATATATGAGTTCCATTCAATTCTGACAATATCATAATTTCAAAGCATGTCAAAACGTAGTAAAACTTACGTCCAGTTGTAGCCTACGTTGCTAGGAACTCGATACCGAAGTCGGATTCAAAATCAGACGGGCGGATTTCTCACAAAAGGCGTAAGGATTTTCGATACAATTTCTCAGCCCTTTTTTCGAATTTCCTTACTGATTTTCGAAGGATTTCGTACATATATATATATCAATGCATGCAACAGCGAGGTGGCCTCATTTCTGTCAAACACGTTGCACCACGGGTGCGGTAGCAACGGAACCGCGGGTGCGCTGCGTGTATTAATCCATATCCATTTTCCAGAAGTCAAGACCGCGGGCGCGGTCTTGTTTTTACCGCGGGTGCGGTCTTGCACCGCGGGAGCGGTCTTGTTCTCACCGCGGGTGCGGTCTCAGTTTTTCAAAAATTGCCACCCTACTGGACGTGCACCGCGGGTGCGGTGTCTTCTCGACCGCGGGTGCGGTATTGCTTCGGCAGTAAATTCCAAATTCAGAATAAATGGTCGCGCATTATCTTAAATCGTGTCTCCGTTGGCTCTTTCGTAATCACGTTAAATTGTAAATAAATAATCTTTGATTAACAGTGATTAATTCTCGAGCATTACACACACGGACCAGGGCACGGGGTCCGTGCCTCCTCTTTTCTTCACGACACATTTTACGGACCCGGAGCTGGACCTGTGCACGGGGTCTGTGTATTTGTTATTTTGGGGAAAATCTTATAGTATGCTTTGAGGTATGATGTCATGGTTTAGTACAATGATTTACAAGGTAAAGTCATGGGAATCTTAGAACGTCCAAATGAATCGAATGAGCTCATGAGTAAGCATGATATTTACGCCTAAGTTATGCAAGTTAAGCAATTGAATTCATGTTAGTATGTGCAGCTGTAACGTCCGTACTTTTAAAATACTTGAAATTTTGCGTAAAAATAAAATTTTTCTTAAATATGATATAAACTTTCAAATTGCGATCATCCATAATCCGTTCTAAAAAAAATAACTGCAACCAAACGTTCGAAATTAAAAATTTTTCTAAAGCATTTGACTAGGCATCATGACAGTAACATAAAATCAGAGTATTTGAAACTTTCATAAATTCTTAAAAATATGGCAGTCCTCAGGTTTAGCCTCCCGCTGAGTCTAAGCCAGCTCACTGGTTCTCACCCCTCGGGTTATCTATACATCCCAGTCAGCAGAGTCGTCTCCTCAAATGCATTTTCACCTGCATCGATCAAGTCTAGTGAGTCTAAAGACTCAACATGTATAAACTGGGAGTAACAAGTAATACATAATAAAATCACATAAAACTTTAAAATAGAGCGTACGTACTTGAAAATTGAACTTGCATACTTAAAAACCTGAACGTAACATACTTGAAACTTGTGCATACATACATAAACATAGACGTGCCAACATCATAAGACTTTTCCTAAACATGCTTTCATACTTGTATATACTTGAACATTCATAAACTTCATCATTTTGCATAGAGACATGTTTCAAAGCAAGTGACCCATACATAAATACGCCTGATCGGACTAAAAAACAATACTGGGCTGACAGGGAAGATCCACTGTCACATAAATGAGATCCCCGTTCATGCTTTAACGCTTCTCAATCCTGATCTAAACCCGTTCAAGCTTTAACGGGGAGGAGAGGTCCTCGGCCACGTTCACCGACTTCCAAACCCATTCATAATTTGGTTACGAGACATTTAGCATACCTCAAAAACTTAAAATATTTTCTTTTGCACGTCGAACATACTTACTTGGCGTTGAGAGATTCGTTGGATCTCGCTTGGGGCCGCTGCTGCAACATACTAACATGAGTTCAAACACTTATCTTTCATAGCTTAGACGCAGGTACTCGTGCTCACCACCGAAGTAAATGAATAGCTTATGACATTCTAAATCTCTCGGTACTTGACCTCGTTTAATAATCGTACTAAGCCATGATATAGAACCCCAAAACAAATCCTATATTTTTACATATATAAATTTAAACCATTGTACTAAACCATGATATAAAACCCCAAAGCAAATCTAAAAAAAAAATTAAATTTTTTTTTGAGGGAGTTAACGGACCCGTGTAGGGGTCCGTGTACGGGTCCTGGTAGGCACGAAAATTTCGTAATTTTGAAGGAAAAAGTACACGGATTCCGTGTAGGGGTCCGTGTAGGGGTCCGGGTACCCTCTGTAATTGGAAATTCACGAATATTCACTAAGTTAATCATTCACCCTTTCAATCCAAGCCTAAAGACCATAAACCAACACCTCAAGACTCATCCTAGGATGGTATTACATTGATTCAAACACGTAAAAATACCCCAAACGTCCCCAAGCATCGACAAGTAACTTCAATACAACAATAACCCGTAATTCGACTTCGTTTCGCTTCCTACGACTTCTATTACATTCGTAGCCAATCCCGACCCAAACAAACAACCAAATAATACCTAAAAACATCCCATAACATATCTAAATGCAGTAACACAAGCCCGGCGATGTCCAACGAAGCATGCAACAAATAACTTCAAGAATATGTCAAGAACACATTTTCATAAAAGTCGCAGTTTGAACAGTCCCACAAAAACAGTCATAACTCACTCATTTCTTATCTAAATATTTCGAATTTTATATCAAATCGAAGGTATCAAAAAGTTATATGTTTCTTACGTTGAACGTTTTTCCAGAAAACCGACCGAAAAATCGCAGTAATAAAAAAAACAACAAATTCGAGTTTTCAGAACCAAAAACCGTTTCAAAAGTGTTCCAACCATATTTGCTCAAACTCTTACATAACATATACATGATTTTCATACAATAAACATCAAAATATTTACTATGACAAGATCGATGCAGAAACGAAAGAATATACATGCCTTTGATCTTTAAAACTCACGATACGGTGAATATCGAAGCGACACGGTGCGGAAAATGATCCGGGCGACTTGAGGCACGATTTTTGCTGCTAAATCAATGAAAGATTGTTGAAGGAAATTTGGAGAGGGAGGTGATGACAAAGGAAGTTGATGGAAGAGAGTTTCAAAGAAACTTCTCTTCTCCTTCACCAAACCAAAAATGAAAATGTGCATGTGTGTATTGGTAGAATAAATGGGTGATGTGAGTTTGACCAAAACAAATGAATAAAACGTGTGTGTGTGTGCGTGCGTGCAAGTGTAGTAACTTATTTAGTTAATGATAATTAAGGGTTTTAAATTAATAATAACTTGTTATATAAAGCTACCAATCCAATAACAACCTTACTAAAAAAAATCCAAAAGAAATAAAATAAAATACATAATTGATAAACTTTAAAATCTTAAAATAACCTATTATTAAATTAGCTTTAAAATGTTAAAACTTCATAAATCTTTTAAAATTCCTCAATCCTAATTTAAAAAAAAATACCACATTTTAAAATTGCCAAAATCTTCGCCGGTCTCTGTGAAAACCCAAATTTTTGGGCATGTAACTAATTAAATATAGATATGTATAAAAATTTATTTTCGAGTTATAATAAATTCGAAAATATTAAATAATATATGGTATTGGAAATTTTAAGTCAATAAATACATGAAATTCAATTTCAGTACAAATCATGTATTAATTTCGAAATAAGGCTGGATATCAATCAAATTGGAAGGAAATATTACATACAAGACAGCTTTTCTCAACAAGGAAGCATATTGATAAATATGAAATACATATCTCGATAATTAACTAATAATTATCTCGCAATTTTGGAAGGAAAATCAATGGGTATATAGCACGATTCTCACCCAGCACCTATAAATACCCACTAAGCCTTCAAAAAAGTTCACCCCTCATTCTAGCAAGCAAATTTCAAAATTTTCTCTCACAAGTGCTCCCATGAATTTTCGAAATTTTTGTTCTCCAAAATTCTGCTGCAGTCATCAAAATTCTGTTGAAGTTCGGAAATTTGTTTCTCTCTCCCGGGTGCTTGTAATCCGATCTCCACCGTTCAGAATATGCTTCGGTATGTTTCACATAACATATCGAATTTCAGCAAAGTCCAACGGTTTTTATAGCCTTTTCAAGAAAACTGCGCAGATTTTAGGCGGGAATTCAGCATACCTACGGTTTTTCTGTAGGAACAGGCCTAAATAACTACGAAACTCGATCTCCACCGTTCATAATTTGTTTGACGTACTTATGAACGTGCTGTCCAAGTTTGAACCCGATCCAACGGTTCAATAAGGTGCAAGGAATTTTACAATATGGCTGATTTTTCGGTAGATGTGCTGTTGTGTTTTCGAAGCATGATTCTTCTATGGTTTCTGAGTTCTTCACGTGTTCTTCCTGTATAAGGTAAATGGGCTTGTTTTAAAGTTGAAATTTCGAATTTATGCATATGTTGTTTTCGAAGATAGTCGAGTACAATTCTTCTTCTACTCCTTTCTTGTGTTTGTCATACGGTTTTGAGCACTGTGAGGAGTCAATTATATATGGGTGGGAATCCCAACCATGACGTACACTTACGCTGTGGGGGATATAACCGCTATATGGCCTCGCCCCCTTAGAGGAGTAAAAATTAGGGACTAATATCAGTAAACCATAGAAAGTCGATGAATCTCAGTGCTGGTCAATATTATGCATGTGTTATGAAGGATGTTATGCAAGTCAGGTGATTTCGAAATTTTATGCATGTTATATTTTGCTCGATACGGCCCCCACTTGCTGAGTATTTCCCAAAATACTCACCCCTTACTCTACCCTCCCAGATAAATCAGAAGAAGAAATAGAGAAAGAAGAATCGTACGCCAGTTTTTGGACTGATAGTGGACGCATGAAGAATTTAATTAAGATTATGTTCTTGTGAGCTTTTAATTCAAGATATAAACGCTGCCGCATATTTTTATCGTTTTCAGAGGTACTATTGTCGATTCCATTTTTATGGTATTTATGATATAAACTGGTTTTGGTTTATACTGTACTACGAGGCTTGTTGTTTAGCAATTATGTGATTGTTGAATAACGCCGGTGTCGACTAACCCCAGTCTCGGGGCGTGACAGTCTCTTTCCCTCAATCCCGCATCGAATATTTGCCTGAAACATAAACTCGAGAAAACATTTTAACGTGCATCAAATAAACATAAATAATTAAAATAATGAATTTTTTAAATCATGCATATCTAAAATCATTTTAAACTTAAATAATTAATTTAACAAATAAAATAAATGCACGGGTTTTACGTATACTGATTTTGGGTTCTATAGTTTCTCTCCCACTTAAATAAATTTCGTCCTCGAAATTAAATCTTACCAAACAGTTCCGGATAACGACTTTTCATATCTGCTTCGGTCTCCCAAGTGGCCTCCTCTACTGATTGATTCAGCCACCGGACTTTGACCAACTTGGTCACTTTTTTCCGAAGTCTCCGCTCTTGTCTGTCTAGAATTTGGACAGGTCTTTCCTCATACGACATATCTGGAGCCTACTGCAACGGCTCAAAACTCACAACATGCGAAGAATTTGCAATATAATTCCTCAACATCGAAACGTGGAACACATTGTGCACTCCAGCCAAATTCGGCGGTAAGGCTACACGATAAGCTAGTGTCCCAACTCTTTCAAGAATTTCGAACGGTCCAATTGTAAGGCCCGAGATTATATCGCTTTAATCCGAGATTATTTAATTTATGAATTTTGGAATGATGAATTAGATTCCACGGTTTTTGTTTTTAATTAGGATTGAAATTGAATTAAAAGATTGAGCGGGGGCCAATTTGCAAATAGTGAAGAATTCAGGGTCTAAAGTGCAATTATGGATTGGAGGACACTTGTCGCACCATGCATATATAAAATTGAAATCTCCTTCATTCTTCACGAGATTCAGAAGCAAAAAGCCGAAACTCCATCTTTTAAATTCCTAAGCTTCATTATATTGTAGAAAATTTGATTGTGACGCAACCGTTTATTAGAATTTGAATCCGGACATGGTGCTATACTCCTCTCGTCGACAGCTACTATAGGACGTAAGTTTTATTGAATTCTGGTATCATTTGAAAATATGATGTTGTAGGAATTTGATATAATTCATATATGGTGTTCTGGACATGTTAGACATCGTAGAATCGAAGTCAGATCGAAGAACAGACTGATTATGGAATTGTAATGATTTTCTGATTATATTGATTGAAAATCGGACAAATTTGGATTATTGATTGATTATGTATTGTATCAGAGATGGGTTATGATTTGTAATTGATGTCTGTTGATTTGGTATTGAAGGAGATACTAAGATTGTGCCGTTATGCCGTTGATTTGACTTAAATCCAGATTAATCAGATTCAGTGTTGAATTGAGAATAGAACATTGATATTATGATTCTCGATATGTCGTTTCAGATTTACAGAGACATTCTTGAGTTCAGAACTGATATTGCTTCAGACCGGGACAACAAACGAAAGGTATAAATAAATGTTGATTCGGGATTGCACAACTCGAGTTAGGTTTGACTTGAGTTTCCCTAAATCACATACTTTATTTTATTGCATTGATATTTGCAAATTATCAGATTGATATGTTAATGTATTGACTTAGAACAGAGTCAGAGTCCGAGTCTAGGGCAGACAGCCTAGCTAGGGCAGAACCGCCGAGTCTTTCTCAGAACCGATAAGACTCTAGACTTACGGTGTATCGAAGAGCCTTAGATGTAGATCGACGTCTATCTCAGACACTCGATACA
Source organism: Primulina eburnea (assembly GCF_022965805.1). Classification (NCBI taxonomy): domain Eukaryota; kingdom Viridiplantae; phylum Streptophyta; class Magnoliopsida; order Lamiales; family Gesneriaceae; genus Primulina; species Primulina eburnea. The sequence goes on along the minus strand of NC_133106.1, from coordinate 12,559,513 downwards.
GCATACCAAAGTCTAAATTAGATTGGGATCCCTAGATTTGAGATAAGATAAGATTAGATCACGAGTCATTGATTCATGTAGTCAGACTAGATACATGTTTTGATGTTTGTTTATGCTTTTATATATGTTTTTTATGATTGCATTTAATACATTGTTTATACTGGGATATTTATATCTCACCGGAGTTATCCGGCTGTTGTCTTATTTGTATGTGTGCATGACAACAGGTGGGACAGGTACAGGGTCACAGAGGTGAAGACAGATCGAGATTAGAGTGGTGATTCCGGACTTGGACTAGAGATAGGGTTTAAACACTTGATACTTAGGTGTTGAACCTGAGATGTAAATTATTGTATGATTTTTGAGATTTATACTTTTATACTGATATGTATAGGAGTGTGATTCCATTACCTTCCGCATTTTAAAAAAAAATTTAGACCCTGATTACTATAATTGATTAATTAGTCCCAATAATGATTAAGAACTTGATTAGCGTCCGGGTCCCCACAACAGGTGGTATCAGAGCGATAGATCCTTTAGATTGAGATAGAAGAGGCTAGTGAGCGGGGTAGACCGAGGTTTTCTTTCCTGCTTTTGAATGCTAGCATGTCTTACTTCTTTATTACATGTTACTTGTTTATCTGATTTGATATAGTAATATGTTTTATGGAGATTGGATCAGTACTGATTCTAGATCAGCAGTAAGATGATCGAAGGAGGATTGCAACAGAATTGTGGTACTTGTTACTAATCTATTTGATTATTAGATATGCCTCCGAGACGAGTACCAGAACAGGGAAGTACATCCAATCCTACAATGGATGTCACACCGACTCCAATGGAAACGTTACTGAAACGATTTCAATCATTTCATCCGCCGAATTTGAAAGGAACAGAGAACGCTGTGGAATGCGAGAGTTGGCTCGATGATATAGAGATGTTGTTCGAATCCTTGGAGTATACAGATGAGAAGAGAGTGAAATTAATTGGACACCAGTTACACGACGTTGCCAAGGACTGGTGGATTACGAGGAACAGAGCCATGGAGCATAGAGGTACGAATATTACCTGGAATATATTTAGAACTGAATTTTATCAACGATTCTTTCCAGTGTCGTACTGGAAGGACAAGGGGGCAGAGTTTGCCAACCTCAAGCAGGGACAGATGAACATAGAGGAGTATGTGTCAAAGTTCTCCTCCTTGATGAAATTTGCTCCACATGTGGCTGACAACGAAGAAGCTACGGTTGATCAGTTCATCAATGGCTTAAACCCCGACATTTTCACATTGGTGAACACAGGGCGACCGAATAACTTTACTGATGCCCTGAACAGAGCCAAGGGAGCAGAAGCCGGTCTGATGAGACAGAAAGGGGCTTCATTTGTGCCTCCAGCACCAAGACCACAGCAACCACCTCCCAGATTTGAGGGTGGCAGCAGTAGTGGAGGAAAGAAAGAATTTTTGAAAGCCAGGGGAAAGCAATTCAAGAAATCTGGCAGTAGTTCTTCCAGCTCCGGTGGTTCCAGACCGAGCCAGAGTTACACTGGAGTTTATTGCAAGACTTGCGGAGGAAGACATGCAACCGAGCAATGCCAGGAAATGACTGGTAGTTGCAATTTCTGTAAACAGCCGGGAAACTTTGCTAAAGTGTGTCCACAAAGAGGTTCGCAGAGAACTCAGGGGGACGAGTCATCGGGATCAGCAGCACAGACTGAGAGACGATCAGCTGCTGTTCATACATTTCAGCCAGCGCCAGCTCAGTCACAGCAGAGGCCAGGAGGAAGCAAGAAAGTTGGTCAGCCTCCGAGACAACAGGCCAGAGTCTTCGCTTTGACAGAAGAGCAGGCCCAGGAAGCACCAGATGACGTTGTGGCAGATAACTGTTCTTTATGTGATTATCTTGCTTATGTGTTAATTGATACCGGTGCTTCACACACATTTATTTCTGAACGATTTGCATTAAGTCATGCATTGCCTGTAGAGTCTTTAGATACTGTAGCGTCTGTCTCTTCGCCTTTGGGGACGGGTTTGATATCCGTGAATTCGGTTAAACATTGTATGCTACAGTATGACGGGCATGAGATTGAGTTAGATTGCATCGTACTTGGATTGTCTGACTTTGACTGTATTATCGGTATTGATATGCTAACCAAGTACAGAGCGACAGTTGATTGTTTCTACAAGATAGTGAGATTCAGACCAGATATGGCTGAAGAGTGGAAATTTTACGGTAAGGGTTCTAGATCGAGAATTCCTTTAATATCCGTATTATCTATGACTCGATTATTACAGAAAGGAGCAGAAGGATTCCTTGTATATTCAGTAGATTTACTGAAGTCGAGTCCAGCATTGGCAGATCTGCCAGTGGTACGTGAGTTTGCTGACGTCTTCCCAGATGAGATCCCGGGATTACCTCCAGTTAGAGAGATAGACTTCAGCATTGAACTGATGCCAGGTACAGTACCGATTTCTAGAGCTCCGTACAGAATGGCACCAGTTGAATTGAAAGAATTGAAGGATCAGTTGGAAGATTTACTGGCCAAGGGGTACATCAGACCGAGTGTGTCTTCTTGGGGTGCACCAGTACTATTCGTAAGAAAGAAAGATGGTTCGATGAGACTCTGTATCGACTATCGGCAACTGAATAAGGCAACGGTAAAGAATAAATATCCTTTGCCTCGTATAGATGGTTTATTCGATCAATTGCAGGGTTGTTCAGTATATTCCAAGATCGATTTGAGATCGGGATATCATCAACTGAGAGTCAGAGATTCTGATATCTCAAAGACGGCATTCAGAACCAGGTATGGACACTATGAATTTATTGTCATGCCGTTTGGTCTGACGAATGCTCCAGCTGTATTTATGGGATTGATGAACCGTATCTTCCAGAAATATCTCGAAGATTTTGTGATTATTTTCGTCGATGATATTTTGATTTATTCAAAGAATATGAGTGAGCATACTGAGCATCTAAGAACTGTGTTGCGAATTCTAAGGGCTGAGAAGTTATATGCTAAACTGTCGAAATGTGAGTTTTGGCTAAGACAGGTAGTATTTCTGGGTCATATTATATCTGGAGATGGTATATCAGTTGATCCCAGTAAAGTGGAAGCCGTGATTTCTTGGCCAAGACCGACTTCAGTTCCTGAAATTCGCAGTTTCATGGGTTTAGCGGGATATTACCGTCGATTCATTAAAGATTTCTCGAGTATTGCTAAACCAATAACTCAGCTGACTCAGAAGAATGCTCCATTTGTTTGGTCTGAAGAGTGTGAGACCAGTTTTCTGGAGTTGAAGAAGAGGTTGACCAGTGCACCGGTGTTGACTATTCCATCCGGTACTGGTGATTTTGTGGTTTATTGTGACGCTTCTCATAGAGGGTTGGGATGTGTGCTGATGCAACAAGGGCATGTTATCGCTTATGCCTCAAGACAACTTAAACCACATGAGGCTCGTTATCCAATTCATGACCTAGAATTGGCAGCCATTGTCTTTGCATTAAAGATATGGCGACACTATCTTTATGGTGAAAAGTTTGAGATATTCTGATCATAAGAGTTTGAAATATCTGTTTTCACAATCTGAATTGAATATGAGACAGCGAAGATGGCTTGATTTTCTAAAAGACTTTGATTGTGAAATCAAATACTATCCAGGAAAGTCTAATGCAGCAGCTGATGCACTGAGTCGAAAGGTATGTTCTTTATCCTTATCGACGATTGGTGTTTCAAATTTGATATAAGACTGCTGTTTGTCTGGATTAGAATTTGAAACAGATTATAGACCGTTGAGACTTTATACGGTTCAAGTAGAACCAAAGCTGATTATGAGAATTAAGGCAGCTCAGCGAAGTGATCAGAATGTACAGAAATCAGTATCGATGGTTAAAGCAGGACATCGATCAGAGTATCAGGTAGGTGATAACGTTTTGTACGTGAATAATCGTCTAGTTGTGCCGAATGTTTCAGAGTTGAGACGACAGATATTGTCAGAAGCGCACAACAATCGATTTAGTATTCATCCTGGTGGCAGAAAGATGTATAACGATTTGAAAGGACAGTTCTGGTGGAAACAAATGAAGACTAATATCGCCGAAAAGGGCAAGGAACGTTTCAAGAGAAAAGAGAGAAATGAGAAGTGAGGAGAAGCATCTAGAATTAAGCTTATAAGGCCTCCAAATACACCAAAAAAGTGTTTTCTATGCCATAGACAAAGACCCCGTGTTAAAATTTTTAATGCTTCACCATGACAAAATTAAATCATAAGCCAACATAAATTTCCGATACCCCATAAATTCCAATATAAAAGATTCATAACAAAAGTTCAAAAGTTTCCCTTCCATTGCTATATGACTTCTCCCTCCTCAGACAATCCGCATCAATCTTTTTTATCACCTGCATCACATGACATTAACTGGAATGAGATAAAACTCAGTAAGCAGAAAGCTGTACATAACAAATACATATACATGGCTTGGCTTGAAACATGGCTATGGCAATGAAAATCAAACAATACCATCTTCAATGAACAATACATAATCAAGGCAATATAGATGGTATATCATGGCATGAGCTAAAGGAAAGGAAATGATAGTTCTGTGACCTGTGACCTATGACCTGTGGATAGTATCTCTTTGATATATAAGTATATCAAAACTGTGAGAGATACTCATAATCATGTGATTGGCCAATTACATGCATGAATTACTATCATTCTTTGGCTTTAATCATAGGAAACTTCATTGGGACATTTTAACAAACACTTGGTAAGCAAAAATAGAGTATTAGCTCCTTATCAATTAATTCAATGCTATTCTTGGCTCAATGAACAAATAACAATACATACATCAATAATCTAACAATGGAAGGAGCTAGACATCAATAAACATGGCTGATATACATATATATCATGTGAGCATTAGAAGGAAAAGCTTCCACTTACAACCCAACAACCGAAAGATGGTTAAGGTGATCTTGAATGATTCCTACAACAAGAATCACAATAAGAACCATAAATCATTACCATTAATCCAAAGAATCAATCACTTTAACTTAACCCTTCAATATTTCAAACACTTCTAAACTCCAAAAACATAAGCTCCTTACCTTGTAGCTTCAAATCTTAAAAGAAGAAGCTAATAAATTCTCTAAATTCGTGACCTTGTAGAGGAGAAATGGAGAAGAGAAAACCTTGAGGAAAAGGGCAAGGGACGTTTCAAGGGCAAAGAGAGAAATGAGAAGTGAGGAGAAGCATCTAGAATTAAGTTTATAAGCCTCCAAATACACCAAAAACGTGTTTTCTATGCCATAGACACGGACCATGTGCCCCCATCCGTGTAAAGGTTCGTGTACACTCGGGAAATCACTCATTTTTCATGGCAAGACCCGGACCCCGTGTAGGGGTCCGTGTATTCACTGCCAGGGGCCAAAACTGCAACTTTTCTTTCGAATTAGCCAAAGTGGTAAACATGAAAGTTATAGCCCTATGTCTTTTCTTAAATCTCCCACTAGTTTCTGGTCATTTGGAGGTCTGAATAAAAGGTTATGTCCATTCTCCCAACACGTGTCAGTGCAGGAACAACGAAACACACGACACACTTCAGGCCACTTTTGACTCGTCTTCCCTAATGATTTGAACAAAACTCAAAACACGAAAGTTATAGCCTTATATCTTATCTTTCTAATGAAAGTGACCTCACATCAATTGGATCAATATACAAAACATTATACTAAAAACCACAACTACTGCCACATTTTTCATACCGTTTCTGCACTTCAATTTCTTATTTAACTCAAAATCAACTTTCTATTCTACCTATTCATTTCCTTAATCATCACCAACTATGAACATAATACCAAAACAATAACCATAAACAATGACCATATTTTAACCATTCCACATAATCTCAACCATCAACCATATCAATATCCATTACAATAATAAACCATGAATATCCAATAACCATATTTCCTAAACACCCAACCAAAAATAATATCATAAACAATAAATGGTAAAAGGTTGGGATATTACAGATAGGGTCAGGTGTGCCATGTTCTTTCTGTCAGGGGACACCAGAACATGGTGGGAGAGTGCGTCCGTGGAAGTCAACTTGCAAGTGTTGCCTTGGAATGGTTTAAAAGAGGTTTTTTACTCTAAGTACTTCACTGAAGAAATACGTTCCTGTCTGACCAAGGAGTTCGTGTCGCTGAGGCAGGGAGACAGCAGCGTGGCAGACTTTGTCAGGAAGTTTGAGAGGGGGTGTCACTTTGTACCCCTGATAGCTAATGATGCCCAGAGTAAGCTGAGGAATTTCATGGATGGATTGTGGCCGATCTTGCGCCGTGATTTCCGAGTTGCAGGTCCTACTACTTATGCAGTCGCCGTATCTAGAGCATTGGCGGCAGAGCAGGATTAGAGGGATATCGAATTGGACAGGCAGGGCAAGAGGCCCTATCAGGTACCACCGCAACACCAGCAGCAGCAGCCTCAGTGTTAGAGTAGGTGCCCGTCGAGCCAAGTGTTGGCCGAGTGTTCACAATGAAACTCTATGTATAAGCAATCTTTATTTTAATAATATTTGAAATTATTATTTTGGCAAATCTTTATCTGTATACCCATGCTAGTTGCATAGATAAAGCCCTTGAATATACAAATAGTAGAAAGAATATGAGATGCTCATATGATGAGTATCATGAAACTCATATTTGGAATACTGTATATTCTAAACCGTTCCTAGTCGATTCAGCCGCCACTAAGGAGGATATAGGCCGCTCGAGTTAGAGACAAGCATCTGCGATGTGAGTACCATGTTTCATTGGTAGGGTACATTGTGATGTCCGAGCATGCAGATAGGTGCTCCTAGTAGAGTGCACTGAACAACCCTCCATTAAAGGACTTTCCAAGTGGTTCTCACTTATCGAGTGGAAACGTCCTGGTTTATGGTTGTACACCATTAGTCCTTATGACCCGGGACAACATTGAGACTCTATGTGCTAGAATTACACTTTGACTTGTTTACCGACTCTCATGGGGTCATCAGGTGGCAAGGTTGGGTGTTCTGTCGAAACACATAGGAGTCGATGCATTGTAGTCGGGGATTCATCGCTTACCTTCGGGTATAGATATCCTATGTGTTATCATGTGTATGTAGGTTGAAATCTCTGATCAGAGTATGGTGGTAATTATGAAAGGGGTTTCATAGATTACACCATTGATGCAACTACGACATGACACATAGTATCGATTCATTGACAACTCTCGATAAACCAATGGTTGTCGAATCGGTCGGGATATATGAGTTGAAGGGACTGTACTGTACGCTAACCATAATAGAATGGTTCTTGCAGGCACTATCATTTGATACCTAGGGAATCATGTAAGCGATGCTGCTAGGCGTTTAACATGATTGGTTGGGTAGTATCAGACTTGAGTTCTGACGTTCTTATTATCAAGGAGTTGATAAGTAAGAATGGAGCAATTGGGGTATGCTCATATAAGGACATGTTTAGTCCGAATCACATGGAGATGTGAACCCACGGCTAGTTGTATCAATGAACCATTGAGGGCCACACAAGTACTAGCTTTCTAGATCCCGTTGACAAGTAAAATAGTTCAATGTGTTGAACGGCTTATAAAGGAGTTTATAAGCGTAAGGAAAATTAGAAGCATGACTTCTATAAAGGAGAAAATAGTTCAATGTGTTGAACGACTTATAAATGAGTTTATAAGTGTAAAGAAAAATAGAAGTATGACTTCTATGAGAGAAATGTAAATTTTAATTTATGGAAGTGTTCCTAAATTAAAATTTGGCCAAGTGAATAATGTATTTGAAAATTGTGATTTTCATAAACATTATTATGGACTAAATTAAATTAATTCAAGTGTTGAATTAATTAAACACTAGTGGACCTAGTAGAGTCCAAATAATTAAATTAATTCAAGTGTTGAATTAATTAAATTATATTGAGTCTTGTAGAGCTCAATTTAAATTAATTATTTAACTAGTGGGACTTGGGTAAATTCAAGTAATGTTTAATTAGTCTCAAATATGTTTGAGATAATTAAATTTAGTCCATGGTTTTTATTTTGATAAAAACCATATAATATACATGCTTGGGAGGTGAAGAGGTGAAGATTACTTTTGAATAAAAAATTGCATGGCATGCAACTTTTTCACTTTTGCTTTTTGCAACACCAAGACATGCAATTAACTCATTCTCCCTCTCCCTCCAAGCATGATGGCCGAAACATCAAGCTATTCTCTCCTCCATTTTCCTCTCTTTTGTTCTTCAATTGTTGGAGATCAAAAACACTTCTCTTTGAAAAATCCTCATATTTTTCTAGTGCAAAATATGAGGGGATCTACCTAGTTGAGCAAGGATTGCTCATTGGAAAGCTTGAAGATAGTTTCTACCTTTCAAGAGCTTTGTTGTTTGACAACAAAGTTGGAGCCATAATCAATCTCTTGAGATTGATAGGTATATTTCTTTAAAACACCCTATGTATGACATTTTTGTGTTTTATTGTATTTGTTGCACAATTTCTTGGGGTGGCCGAAAATTTTTGAACAAAAATCGAAATTTTGACTTCCGTTGCGCTTCCGGTCACCGTAACCGATCCCCTTTCAAGTGGTATCCGAGCTATGGTTACGATTTTGTGTAGCAAATACAAGATATTATATTGAGATTGATTTCTAACCGCATGAGAATGAAATTTGCAAGAAAAATCAAGGCATTACAATGGGGATTTCGGGCAGCATGTTGCTGCCCGTGTCGGGCAGCTCAGCCCAGGGGCTGCCCGTTTCGGGCAGCTAGGGCAGCCCGAAGGGCTGCCCGAACAGCCCCATCAATTTAATAAAAAAAAAAAATTTTGTAAGTTGGCCGGAATATGGCGACGGAGCCCCGGCGACGGCGATGACGGCTAGGGTTTTCAAAAGGTGTTTTGAAATATCAAAGTGTCATGGGCCTTGAGTTGTTGGGCCATTGGATGGCTAACATGTTTGTGAATTTTAAATGGGCTAAAAAAAATGTTTTTGGTGAAAAATAAGTTTTTGGGCCCTTAAGTTTAAAATTACAAAAGTTGCAAATTTTTCCTCATAAAATAAATAATTGAAGTTGGACTTTAATTATTTATAGTAAATTGTGATTTATAAGAAATTCGGTTATAAATAAATTAATTGGAAAGTTGACAAAGGTGTTTGTATACTTTGTTAATTTAGTTTATAATCGTGGCGGTTAGTGATTGGATCAAGATATATAATATTGGATCAATTAATTATTGTGATAATTAATTGATGGTGTATGATATGTGATATTATGCATGAAGGATGATCAAAAGCCCAAGCCCAATTTGCTAGGTGTATGCTAGGATATTTTGTGTTGAATGATTGTAATAATTATCAATTTAAAGTGGGCTTGGTTTATGGCCCGTTCCCACCCCATGAGATGTATCCCTATTTACCATGGATATTTATTTGTAAATATTAGTATAGTGGATGATCAAGATTAGAAGATGGTGGCCATGATGATTATGAAGATCGAAGACATGTAAATATTGGAAGCTTATGTAATAGTTGCATTTGCATCCCGTGCATTTCCCTAGGATTGGACCTAGGCCCGTGTTTAGCTCACACGGTCCGTTAGTATTGGGGCGATTGATCATCCTTGTTTTGTTTAATGTTTATAATATATACATGATATGTTATAAATAATGAGTATGTGCGTTATTATTATGATAATAACAAAGTTGCATGAATCCGGCAAACATACGATCAAACATGGCGAGCTTTTAAAATAAAATTAATGATGAGACCTTTCAAAATTAAAAACCCTCATTTTGAATAAGATTCAAAATTAATATCAAGCCCGAAAAGGGGAATTATAAATTTGTTTATAATTTCCTTGTCTTCCATCGACAATGGGTGCATGATGAACGCTACCCGTACTCGGGGCTCGGCTCATATTATTGGGGGAGCTTTGGGTGCCGGAAAGCTGTGACATCCATTGACATGGTGATGTGAACTACGTGGAACTCCCATGATTTCGGCTCATATTATTGGGGGAACTCATGGCGACCGTCCATTAAGGTTCAACATCGATGGGTAAGGCTTGACACGTGAAGATGAACGACGTCATATTATTGGGTCCTAATCAAACGTGAGACAAAAGTTTACATAGAGGGTTGCATTGTGATGCAATTGGAAACTACCTTTTAGGAATTGTGATTGGCTGATATTATTCGTGATCATAATTCGCTAATTGGACCTTACGTACCTACTGAGGAAAGATGTTTCCCGTTTTCACTAGAGGGTAGTGAAAGATGTCAAAACAGTGGGAGCAAATATTTATGAAGTAAAAGTCCAAACTTCATATCTTACTAAATATTTTAAAATAGTCATCAACATTTATCTGTTTTTACTTTTCAGTACAAATTGACAATGTCATCGATTCGCAAACCGATATCCGTAATACTCGACAAACACATATTAACTGGACCTAATTACCTCACTTGGCTAAGAAACCTAAAAATCGTCTTGAATTCGGAAAGGGTAGCATATACACTGACTGAGTCGCCCCCTGTTGAGGCTCCGACTGACTGCAATCCTGAGGAATTGCAGGCTTACAAGGAATGGTGTGACCATGAGTTGATAGCTAGGTGTTATATGCTGACTTCTATGAATGATGAGCTGCAGAGGCGTTTTGAGGGTGCAAAGAATGCTGCTGACATTCATAAGCACCTCAAAGAGCTCTTTGGTGAGCAGACTCGGCCTCTTAGGCATGCTACCGTCAGGGAGCTGATCACTATGCGCATGCGAGATGGGGCCTCGGTCCATGAGCATGGCCTGAAGTTGATTGGGCTCGTGGATAAGCTCGTTGGCATGGATATGATCTTGCCTTCGGAGTTGTCCACCGACGTGTTGCTGTTATCATTGCCTAGCTCATTTGATCCTTTTGTGGTGAACTTCAACATGAACAAGATGGAGCCGACCCTTGAGGAGTTGGTGAACATGGTTGTTACGTTTGAATCCACCATCAAGAAAGAGAAGTTGGTTCTTTATGTGGGTTCTTCATCTGGTACGAAGATTGATCCACATGGGAAGGGAAAGAAGAGTTCCTTCCAACGTCCCAAGAAGAACGTGCCCTTGATAAGGCAATCTCCGAATCCCGTTGTGGCAGCCACACCAGTTAGGGCTGACAAGACTAGTGATGTTTGTTATCACTGCAAGAAGCCTGGACATTGGAGGCGTAATTGCAAAGAATATCTTGCCCAGAAAAGTTCTGGAAATGGTATGTTCTACATTGAAGTAAACATTTTAGTTAACTCTACTTCTTGGGTATTGGATACCAAATGTTGATCACATCTCTGTAATAAGTTACAGGTGATGGGAAGAAGTAGAAAGCTTAAGGAAGGTGTGACCTTCTAGAGGATAGGCAATGGAGCAAGAGTTGCTGCCAAGACCTTAATAGATGTTTACTTATTGTTGAACAATAGTTTTAAGTTAATTTTAAAGAGATGTTTTGTTTGTACCTTTTTGGTGAAAAACATTGTTTCCATTTCTATTGTGATAAAAATGGATATTCTTGTCTATTTAGCAAAGGTGTTTGCTACATTTACAAGAATGAATGTTTAATTGGTACTTGAGAACTTGAAAACGATCTCTATAACTTAAAATTGAAAGATATTCCATTAAATGTCCATTCAAAGGCATACACCATATGAGATATGGATGGGTAAGCCTCCTAAGTATTCTTATCTTAGAATATGGGGTGCCCTGCTTATGAAGCAGGTAGTGGGAGATAAATTGGATAGTCGATCCATTTTATGTTACTTTGTGGAATATCCAAGGAATTAAGTTGGATATTATTTCTATCATCCCCAAGAAACAAAAGTGTTTGTTTCTAGGAATGCAACCTTTTTGGAAAAGGAATTTTTATTGGATAGAAAAGGGGAGATGATAGAACTCGAAGAGGTTCGAGAAACACCCACAATTGAAGAACCCACACCCGAAGAGCCAAGAGAGGAGATACAAGCTCCTAGAAGATCCGAGAGAGTCTCGAGACCACCTATGAGGTATGGTCTGCTTCTTGAAGAGGGCCATGATGAGCCTAACCATGGATGTGATCCAAGGACCTTCAAGGAAGCGTTATCTGATGCCGATTCATCCAAATGGTTTGAAGCGATGGAATCTGAGATGAATTCCATGCATTCGAACCAAGTGTGGAATCTCGTGGATCCACCTGAGGGAATTGTTCCCATAGGAACTTGGGGCGGATGGGAAGGTATTGACCTTCAAGGCGCGATTGGTGGCAAAAGTATATACTCAAAGACAAGGAGTTGACTTTGAGGAAACCTTTTCACCAGTTGCAATGCTCAAGTCCATAAGGATTTTGCTAGCCATAGCTGCATGGTATGACTATGAGATATGGCAGATGGATGTCAAGACAGCCTTTCTTAATGGGGATATTAAGGAAGAGATTTACATGTCTCAACCTGAAGGGTTTACATCTGTCGGAAGTGAGCATATGGCATGCAAACTTCAGAGATCTATTTATGGTCTAAAGAAGGCATCTGGGAGTTGGAACCTTAAATTCGAGAGTACAATCAAAGAGTTTGATTTACTAAGAATCCTGAGGAACCCTGTGTGTATAAGAAGGTCAGTGGGAGTGTTGTGACATTCCTGGTGCTTTATGTTGATGACATTCTAATCATTGGGAATGATGTAGGAATGTTGCAATCAACTAAGATATGGTTAGCGAGTAAGTTCTCGATGCAGGACTTGGGTGAAGCATCTTTTGTATTGTGATACAGATCTATAGAGATAGATCGAAAAGATTGCTTGATCTCACCTAGTCCACATACATTGATACCATCATGAAGCGGTTCTCGATGGGTGAGTCCATGAGAGGACATCTACCAATGTGTCATGGCGTGTCCCTATCCAAGTCTGTCTCCCAAGACTGATGCAGAGATAGTGGTGATGACACACATTCCGTATGCTTCGGCAATTGGTAGCATCATGTATGGGATGATATCTACACGTCCTGACGTGGCTTTCGCACTAAGTGTAGTGAGTAGATATCAATCGAACCCCGGTCTTCCACATTGGAAAGCTGTGAAAGACATCCTCAAGTAGTTGAGAAGGACCAATAAATTGTTCTTGGTCTATGGGGTGGAGAACTAAAATTGGAAGGCTATACCGACTCTAGCTTCCAAAGCAATATCGATGACTCGAAGTCAACCTCTGGTTTTGTATTCATGCTCAACGGTGCTGCTGTCTCTTGGAAGAGTTCCAAGCAAGACAATATTACGGATTCCAGCACAGAGGCCGAATACATTGCTGCATCAGATGCAGCAAGGGAGGCTGTTTGGATAAGGAATTTCGTCTAAGAGTTGGACGTCATTCCTAATGTAGTTGCTCCTGTCCCGGTGTTGTGAGACAACACGGGAGCTTTAGCTCAAGCAAAGGAGCCAAGGTCTCATCAGAATTCCAAACATGTATTGAGTAAGTACCACATCCTCGGAGAGATTGTGGAAAGAGGAAGAAGTGTCTTTTGACATAGTCGGCTTCGCAGATAATGTTGTTGATCCACTAGCTAAGCCTTTACCTGGACCATTATTCGACAAGCATCGCGAATCAATGGGTTTAAAGCATATGGGTAGTTGGCTCTAGTGCAAGTGGGAGATTGTTAGAGTAGGTGCCCGTCGAGCCAAGTGTTGGCCGAGTGTTCACAATAAAACTCTATGTATAAGCAATCTTTATTTTAATAATATTTGAAATTATTATTTTGGCAAATCTTTATCTGTATACCCATGCTAGTAGCATAGATAAAGCCCTTGAATATACAAATAGTAGAAAGAATATGAGATGCTCATATGATGAGTATCATGAAACTCATATTTGGAATACTGTATATTCTAAACCGTTCCTAGTCGATTCAGCCGCCACTAAGGAGGATATAGGCCGCTCGAGTTAGAGACAAGCATCTGCGATGTGAGTACCATGTTTCATTGGTAGGGTACATTGTGATGTCCGAGCATGCAGATAGGTGCTCCTAGTAGAGTGCACTGAACAACCCTCCATTAAAGGACTTTCCAAGTGGTTCTCACTTATCGAGTGGAAACGTCCTGGTTTATGGTTGTACACCATTAGTCCTTATGACCCGGGACAACATTGAGACTCTATGTGCTAGAATTACACTTTGACTTGTTTACCGACTCTCATGGGGTCATCAGGTGGCAAGGTTGGGTGTTCTGTCGAAACACATAGGAGTCGATGCATTGTAGTCGGGGATTCATCGCTTACCTTCGGGTATGGATATCCTATGTGTTATCATGTGTATGTAGGTTGAAATCTCTGATCAGAGTATGGTGGTAATTATGAAAGGGGTTTCATAGATTACACCATTGATGCAACTACGACATGACACATAGTATCGATTCATTGACAACTCTCGATAAACCAATGGTTGTCGAATCGGTCGGGATATATGAGTTGAAGGGACCGTACTGTACGCTAACCATAATAGAATGGTTCTTGCAGGCACTATCATTTGATACCTAGGGAATCATGTAAGCGATGCTGCTAGGCGTTTAACATGATTGGTTGGGTACTATCAGACTTGAGTTCTGACGTTCTTATTATCAAGGAGTTGATAAGTAAGAATGGAGCAATTGGGGTATGCTCATATAAGGACATGTTTAGTCCGAATCACATGGAGATGTGAACCCACGGCTAGTTGTATCAATGAACCATTGAGGGCCACACAAGTACTAGCTTTCTAGATCCCGTTGAGAAGTAAAATAGTTCAATGTGTTGAACGGCTTATAAAGGAGTTTATAAGCGTAAGGAAAATTAGAAGCATGACTTCTATAAAGGAGAAAATAGTTCAATGTGTTGAACGACTTATAAATGAGTTTATAAGTGTAAAGAAAAATAGAAGTATGACTTCTATGAGAGAAATGTAAATTTTAATTTATGGAAGTGTTCCTAAATTAAAATTTGGCCAAGTGAATAATGTATTTGAAAATTGTGATTTTCATAAACATTATTATGGACTAAATTAAATTAATTCAAGTGTTGAATTAATTAAACACTAGTGGACCTAGTAGAGTCCAAATAATTAAATTAATTCAAGTGTTGAATTAATTAAATTATATTGAGTCTTGTAGAGCTCAATTTAAATTAATTATTTAACTAGTGGGACTTGGGTAAATTCAAGTAATGTTTAATTAGTCTCAAATATGTTTGAGATAATTAAATTTAGTCCATGGTTTTTATTTTGATAAAAACCATATAATATACATGCTTGGGAGGTGAAGAGGTGAAGATTACTTTTGAATAAAAAATTGCATGGCATGCAACTTTTTCACTTTTGCTTTTTGCAACACCAAGACATGCAATTAACTCATTCTCTCTCTCCCTCCAAGCATGATGGCCGAAACATCAAGCTATTCTCTCCTCCATTTTTCTCTCTTTTGTTCTTCAATTGTTGGAGATCAAAAACACTTCTCTTTGAAAAATCCTCATATTTTTCTAGTGCAAAATATGAGGGGATCTACCTAGTTGGTTGTGGGCTTAATAGTTGAGCAAAGATTGCTCATTGGAAAGCTTGAAGATAGTTTCTACCTTTCAAGAGCTTTGTTGTTTGACAACAAAGTTGGAGCCATAATCAATCTCTTGAGATTGATAGGTATATTTCTTTAAAACACCCTATGTATGACATTTTTGTGTTTTATTGTATTTGTTGCACAATTTCTTGGGGTGGCCGAAAATTTTTGAACAAAAATCGAAATTTTGACTTCCGTTGCGCTTCCGGTCACCGTAACCGATCCCCTTTCACTCAGAGACCCCAGTTTAAGAAACCGTATCAGGGACCGCCCGGGAAGAAGCCTTATCAGGGATCGCCAAGAGGCAAGGGTCCTATTCAGCAGCAGGGGGCGCCTCAGAAGCCAGTTGTTTTCCTAGTGTGCCCAAAGTGAAACCGCCAGCATTCGGGGCAGTGCTTATATGGGTCAGGCAAGTGTTTTAAATGCGGAGCTACGGACCACATGCTGAAGGAGTGCCCACAGTGGAAGCAGCTGTAATTGAAGTCAGATCGAAGAACAGACTGTGTATATAATTGTTATGATTTTCGGAAGTGATATGATTGAGATTGTGCAGATTTGATATTATGACCTGTTATTATTAAAGATTATGATTCGTATTGATATCTATTATGAGTTGTGGTATTATATCTGTGATGTTGAGATTGACGTTGTTATCAAAACTGTATTTTTATGTCGTCGAAGCATCAGTAGATTGATTTTGATCAGATTCAGTATTGATTGAGAATATATCATGATATCGTTGATATGGATCAGATTATGTTTGATTTGAGTATTGATCAGAACATGTTTTGAATTGAGTTACATATTGATACAGTGTATTCGATATTGTTATTGCCAGATTGATTTGACAGGCAGTGAGTTCGAGACTTCGACAGAACGAAAAGAAATATATAAATTGATGTTGATGCAGGATTGCACAAATCGAGTTAGATTCGAATCGAGTTTCCCAAAATCACATATTTTACCTTATTGCACTGATCTTTGCAATTGAATGAGATTGATATCTTTGGTCGATTGATTTATGTATTGAGTCATAGGCGGATGCGCCTAGTCGTAGACGATTGATCTCGTGACAAAGGTGTCAGATAGTGATGGAATCGTCACTGGCCCATTGCACATTGTCACAGAGGTTTGGCAGGATATGCCAGGGCCGATATGCCTAGTATTGGCTTATTCGCCAAGACGCCGGAAGTTTGGTCGTATCGATATGTTGGGGATTCGAGCAGCTCCTATCGCTGATATTCGATACGGAAAGGGCCAAAGTCCGTGAATAAGAATGTACCACCACCCCGATCGGGAATGTAGGTGGGAGTATGTTCTTATTCAGATCGGGATCCCTAGATTATGATGAGTTGAGTCAGAGTCTAAGAATCACGGAGTGTATTCAGAGTTTGATTTGATTCATGTTCTAATTTTGATACATGTTATGAATATCTGTTTCATGCTGTTATATCTGTTTATATGAAATACATGTATACATGATTTATACTGAGAATGTAATTCTCACCGGAGTTATCCGGCTGTTGTCTTGTTTGTATGTGTGCATGACAACAAGTGAGACAGAATCAAGATCAGGAAGAAGATTAGAGATTATAGTTAGCGTGGAGATCCGGGCCCAGAAGCAGAATAGGATTCAGCACTGGATGTATAGTCATTACCTAGTTGAGATAGAGAGATGTAGTACATGATTTGTACTTTAATTTTGATATGTATATCAGATAGATTATTATTACGTTTCTGCATTTATATGTTAAAAAGGAAAAAAAAAATTAGTCCCACTTTTCTTAATTGTTATGTTGACAATAATAATGATTAAGACATGAATTAACGTCCGGGTCCCCACAGTAACTGTCATATATAGTAAGTTCTAAATTTGGAAAATAAAAATTTTGATCTTCGAAATTTTCAATTTTCATTATAAGAACAAGATTTGTATCCTTGGTACATCGGCGCTTTCGGATCTTCGATCGTGGTTATAATGAGTTCGGAATCATTTTTTTAGTGAATTTGGAATTTACTAATTAAATGATTGTGCTAGTAGTTGTGACTACTAACATGCACAAATTCTCATAAATATTCTAAAAGAGTCTAAAATTAAATTAACTAATGAGTTAGTTTATAAATGAAATAATAGTTATTTAATTTTATATACATATGTATGTATATATTTTATATGGTGATATAAAATATGTGTATATAATATTATTCTATCATGTATTATTAAAGGTTAATAAATACATTATACATTAATAATATGAGAGTTTAAATATAATGAAATTATAAGAGTCCTTGTGAGAAAGGGACTCCTAATTAGATTAGGAGTCTCATTCTATAAATACAACATTAGGGCTCATTGTTGAGTAATGAAAAATTGCACACCAAATCACCACAAATCCTCTCCAATCTCTACTTGAAAGTGACGGCAACATCATGAGAATTGGAAGGAAATTTTGGCCAAAACAAATTAGATTTGTTTTAATTATGGATTAAGAATCCATAATATTGCTTAATAATTGATTAAGAATTAATTAGCCAAAGACTATGATTTTTGAAGGATGGAACTCTCGGCCATCTCTTGAAAATTGAGGGGGAAAATTTGGCCACAAGTTTCTTCCACCGCCGTGTCGCTTCGTCTCCGGATTTTGGAAATTCGGAAGAAACAGTCTCAACGCGCAAATCGTTTGGATTTTCTAGTGCAAACCAAACGAAGAAAACAGTTTTCGATCGTGGACCTAATTAGGCGATCAAAGGAGAAGAGCCGTTCGTAGGGATTTACAATAAGGGATATATCCGCTTAAACATCGGAATAGTTTGGAGTCCAGCGTTAAGAACGCAAAGGTATAATTCTAAACATCCTATGTATGTTTTTAAACACACGACGCCCAAGAACAAAAATTTTAAACTTCCGCTGTATCTTGGGTACGAGAATACGATGTCCCAACAACCTAAGTATAATAAAGCTCGATTTCCAGAGTTCTGGACTCCAATTTTCAAACTAAATAAAAAATCCAAGGAAAAAAGGCAGTAGATGCTCAAAGAAGATTGCTTTTTGAGCACAAATTGTAATCGAATGTAGAGAAATTGGCTCCGAGATTGCAAGTAAATGACTTAGGCCAACACGCAACCGGAGAAATCTATTCTAAACGTCAATGTTCTCATTTATCTAGATTACTTTTAAGTCAAATTATCGTTATTAATTTTAATTAGTTACACAATTTTATTTTACTATAATTTTTTAAAAAAAATATGATGTTTAATCGAAAAATTATATTATGAAATCGTTTAGAAAAATATGATGTTTAATTGAAAATTATATTATGAAATCGAAATATTAATCATTATTGAATAAAAATATGTAACTCGTAGACCGTGAAAAGAAATGTGGTGGTCGAAACATTTACAAGGTGTGTGAATCTCAACCATTTGTCTTGATTCACATTATCCCCGTGAAAGAAAGTTTATACACTTAGATTTAAGTATTTCTGGTAATTTTAGTATATAATTTATTAAGTGAGATATATTTGTAGTTTTTAATAAATCTATCATTTTCACATAAAGAGTATGATAATTATTTAAAAAATATAATTTTTAAATAAACATAAATTTATTTTATAATTTAATCAATTTTGATAACCTTAAGAAATAAAATGTGTAACAATTCTAATTTAATAAAAATAATAGTTTTAAACAAAATTTAAGTTAAGTGTAAAATTGTTTTGAACTGGATCATATGCCAAATTAATTCATTTTCAATGTTTTATCTATCAATTTGACATTTTATCAATAATTCATGTACTTAAATGATTGTTACACTTTTATGAGCCTAATTTGTTCATTTCAACCAATTGTTTTTTATTTTTTTTATCTTTTTTTCCAATTGGTTAATAAATGGTTGATTTGTTGTTCACTCTTCCCCAACCAAAGATTGATTTCTCGTCAAGTTATGTGATGTTTCGTGGTTAACAATTCCTCGCAATAATGATTATATATATATATATATATATATATATATATATATATATATATATATATATATATATATATATCCTAAACATAGGGATGTTTATATTGAAGTGAAACCCAACTGAATTCAATATCTTTCCATCTTCTATATATATATATATATAGCATTCATGTTATAATTTAATAGCAGATGAGAAGATAATAGAAGATGGAAAGATATTGAATTCAGTTGGGTTTCACTTCAATATAAACATCCCTATGTTTAGGATATGTTGAGTGGTCTCTACATGGAGAAACTCAATGATTTAACAATTAGCAAAACAATCCATCAATATTTTTATAACATGTTATATGATTGATGAAGAGTATGATGATGTTTCGTTAAAATCTTGTCATTAAAACTCAGTTGGAAAAACATAAATGAAGCAAAAATAGTACAATAATAGATATTCATCTGGTTTCAATCACCCAAGATTCTTTAATTGACACATACCTATCTTGTACACCAATTTCTTGAATGTTGACATCCACAATGCTTTTGTGAATAAATCAATTACACCAATTATATATAGCATTCATGTTATAATTTAATAGCAGATGAGAAGATAATAGAAGATGGAAAGATATTGAATTCAGTTGGGTTTCACTTCAATATAAACATCCCTATGTTTAGGATATGTTGAGTGGTCTCTACATGGAGAAACTCAATGATTTAACAATTAGCAAAACAATCCATCAATATTTTTATAACATCTTATATGATTGATGAAGAGTATGATGATGTTTCGTTAAAATCTTGTCATTAAAACTCAGTTGGAAAAACATAAATGAAGCAAAAATAGTACAACAATAGATATTCATCTGGTTTCAATCACCCAAGATTCTTTAATTGACACATACCTATCTTGTACACCAATTTCTCGAATGTTGACATCCACAATGCTTTTGTGAATAAATCAATTACATTGTCATGGAGTTCATATGTATTGAAAAACTTCGGCGAAATATGATTTGTTCTCTCTCTTATAATATATCATTTCTTAATTTTGCAATCCAAGTTATATTATATTCGAATATAGTCGTTGAACTATCTTTTTGAAGGATCGTTTGCAGAGCACTTTGAGGGATTTCAAACAAAATATTCTCCAAGAGCTGCAATAGTTCGTGTTCTAAGAATGTTTACCCCGATGAATTAGATCGAGTTTGGTATAGAATCAAGCGGAAAATAACTCGAAATAATTCTTCTTTAAGAAACACTGATATATTTGTATATATTGTGTAACTGAATAACCAAAAGACTAGATTAGTTTTTGCATTCATTCGTTCAGTTATGGTGAGAACTGAACCAACAGATGCTCTAACTAGTTAAATCAGTTTGAGAACAATAGTTAAATAGTTAAATACACAAGATATGTTTATGGATCTTCGGAGACTTCAACTGGTCCTACGTTACCCCTTCTACAACCTCGGGTAGGATTCACTAGAAGACTTTGATCGATACAAATACTTGTATAAATCCACCCAGCTTAGGACTTACCCACTGTCTAGCTGAACTCCTAGACTAGACTGAAGGCAGCACCTTCCGGTGAACACTTCTTTAATGTCTTTGTGAGAAAGAGTACATACACAAGTTTAACGTCTTTGTGCAAGACTGTATTTTGGGTGATGGAGTGTGTTTGAGAACTGATTTGTGAAAACTACCCGAAGGTGTTCTCACACACTGAGGGAAATATGCTTCTAATCTAAAGCTGATAACACGTTTAAGTGTTCCATTGATAGGACTGAGTGCTTCTCTCTTAAGCTGATATGACTTTGAAGCGTGCCCTTTTCTTTTTTCTCTTGTGTTGTTTATATCTTCACTGATCTTCACCCTCTATTTATAGGCGTAAAGTTTGATCGTACAGTGAGATTCAATATTGTATTCGTTGAATTTTGAATCTGTTCCTCGAAATTTGTCTTGTTCTTTATGGAACATTTTGTCTTTAAGCTTTGATGCAACGTCCAGTATTGTCCTTTGACTGGACAAATGTTTTTGTACATTTGCACACAGCTGGATTCCACTTATATCAGCTTGTCTTGATCTGCAACTGATTGCTCCTAACTGATGTTCTGAACTGATCAGTTGAACTGGTCTTCAGTTGGGCTGGTGAAATCAGTTGACTCGTCAATTGAACTTATTTCACTCTTGTTCAACTAGTCTTCAGTTGGGCTTTTCATCAGTTGAACACTCCTTCGGCTGGCCAGGCTTCTAAGGTTCTCCTGCTGAACCACCTATCTGCTGAACATTCAGTTGAATTCATTTACGACACATCAGTTGAACTAGTTCAGTTTGGTTGATTAGTTTATGCTTTCAGTTGGGGTCTTCAACTATTTGCACACTAAGGTATATTATTAAAAACAAACAAACAAGTTTTGTTACCGTCAAAATTAAGATTGCGAACATGAAATGTTCCAACACTTTTATTGTTATTACACTGTATGATTATTGAATATGTTGCATCATAGATCCTAGCCATATACATTCTCGATTTGCTTAATGCATTGTGATGATTTCATATGATTTGATGATGTTATTGTTAAGGCTTGATTGTTTAATTTGCATGATACAGCAGTGTCCCCTCATGTAAACACACAACCTGTTTGAGATTTGGATTTATATGGATATGAAAGACAGTCTGCATCTGAATATCCTACTAAAGATTAAAAAAAATGTCGAATAAAACAACTCCATGTCAGTTGTACCACGAAGGCAAAAAAAATATGTTTTTTTAAGTTGTTCTATGATAACCCAACAATTGCACTGAGATGTGGTACTTCAAGACCAATTATTCTTTATTCATCTTTAATTGGAAAGAATATTTCTAAAACTTCCACTACTTTTTAACATTAAAATACTATTAATTTTTTTTATAACTCATCAATTCGAACAACCAAAAATTAATTTAAGATTTAAAAATCTTTAAGTGCATAAAAATGTCTAAATCGTTAATTAACAAAAATCCTACGTCAATCTTAAACATGATCAAAACTAAACTTCAAAATAAAGCATAGAAACCTCTAAATAAATCATTCTCAAAATATTTATTTTTTTTAACTATCAAGTTAATGCGAAAATAAGTGTCCTTCGAGAGTGTACTGTCGGACTCGATCTACTCAAGCGTCAGCGCCTCACTCAATATCATCCTCACCTGCAATCATCCAAACCTAGTAAGTCTAATGACTTAGAACATTCTAACCATGAGTAAAAAATAATATCTATACAGGTACATACACGAAAATCATATTTTTATTGAAAACAAGCTTGTAATCATAAACCATTTAATCATAAAGCTTTCCACTATCATATGTCATTTTGGGTGAAGTATGACCTTTGAAAGTGACTAGTTGTAATTGTAACATGTGATCGACTGATCAATCTTAACTCACCATTGTGCATGGGGATGGGCATTAGGCACCACGGTAAATGAAAATACAATCGTCGGGCTCCCTCTAGGACCTTCTCCCGTAAACGATCTCCATCTGAGCCTTTCTCCCTCACGATATTCTCAATCATATCATATCATATCATATTATATATGAAACATCCACTACTCGTTTTTCTTTAAAAAATACAGAAAAAATTCTCTTTCTAAAAACTTCGGCTGAATATATATATAAATATACAATAAATTCAAAATTATTTTAAAAATAAGCCAACCAAATATATTTCAAAATTCAAAGCGAAGAATTCAAAACCTAAAATCGTCAATTGTTTACCAAACCTAACTCAGCAATATTTCAAAATAAAACTAACTCTAAAATCATCTCAAAACCAATCAAAATCATCGTAACGGTCGTAAAATCTTTAACGTAAACTTATATAATAAATTTAACTTAAATTACGGAAAACTAGCAATGGTCATCGGGTTATGTGCATTTTCAGTCCAACAAGGTCAACCATCAAGTCCCTCAACAACATCAATATCATGCTCACCTGGATCAATCACACCTAGTGAGTCTATTGACTCAGCAAAACTTAACCATGATAGCAAGCAATCTATCTACAATCAAATGCAACAGTGAAAAATACATTTACTTATAATAACTTTACATGATCATGTAAAAGCTTAAACATTTTTTGTTTCATAATATATATTTCCTTTTTATCATATACATATACATTTTTCTTTTTATTGAATTCGGATCGTTAATTGTGACTTTCGTATCAGTTGAAGGTCGACAGATCCATCTACGTGTAACCACAGTACTGGGCGACGAGGACATCAGCGACACTCTCACTCGTCAACTGAGCATTGACCTTACATATCATCATAATCGTATTACTCATAATCACTTCACCTCCTTCAACTTTTCGTATTTTCATTGCTTATAAAAATTCATTCATATAAATGTCAATTTTCTTTTAAACCAAGCATACAATACATCCTTTAGCTTTAGCGTTTCATCATGAAATTCCCTAAAGATTTAAAATAAAAATTTTAACATATATTATAGCACTCGGGGCACAGCCAGGACCTCTAACACTTTTCGGTGTAAAATGACCGTTTAACCCTTAGAAGCATAACTTTTTGTATTTTGACTTTTCCTCACTTTTATTAATTCGAGACTATCCCAAATAATTATTTAAGCTTAAATCTAATTTTTCATATTTTTATCTAGCTTAAATTCGAGGCTTTCGATTTAGTTTTCTATTTACTAATTCTTGAAGCGTTTTAATCCTGAATTAATTCAAACATTAATATTTTCTTCCCAAATTTTAAACATAGACTTTTTATACCTAAATTATCCTTGTGAAATATGATTCGATGCCCATGGACCATGGATCGATAATTTTTCTTTCTCTTATCCCTAGATCAAACATAAGCTCAACCCTCATCTCTCGTATTTCTCGAACCATACTCGAGCCACCTCGAGCCAACCCCTGACCACCTAGAGCCCTACTGACCAGACCTGACTTGGTAAACCAGCCCCTAGCCCACGCTGCAAGAACTAGCACGAACCACGGCTGTTACATGCAAACAAGACTCTAACTCGACGAGGACTCCTCACCTGATCCACCACCCGACCCCAAACCCTCATGACCCTCACTGGACCCCCCATCAAACCTCTCCTGGACCCCCTGGCCTGTTGGATCTCGGTTTTCTATGTGCTCAAACGCAGCGGAAGTTTAATATTTTTTATTTTATTTTGAAAACAAAATAATATTTGGACACTCGTATGGTTTTATGAATAAACATGCATAGGGCGTCAGATTTTTACCTTTAGTGAATTAAATCACTTGGCTCCAACTAATCCGGTATGAACGGATTAGCTCTTGATGAATCCCTACGAACTTTCTTCGATTCTTCTAATTAGGACCACGACTAGAAGATTTGTTCCTCTTCCAAATAGCACTAGAATATTTTGAAGAAGTTTCAACGTTGGAGATTAAAATCGAGAGACGGCTCAATTCTCCTTTTCCTGAAAAGTGGACAAAATATTTGGGAATTTGAAGATGCCATCTTCGTGAGTCACTATGGGAGAGGTGGAGGCTAGTTTTTTTTTTTCTTTCAAAAATTATAAGTGTTAATTTATTAACCCTAAACCTAATACACACATATAAGTTTAGGGCTCATTAATTAAATCAAACACTTAATGGGCTTAATAAATTAATTACTCTAGTCCAACTAGTTTAATTAATTAATTATTCTTTTAAAGTCCAATTAAGAACCTTAATAATTTGTATGTTGGTCTTGTACTCCTACAAGCCCATAATACATACACCATTACATTTAATTTAAATTCATTATAAATTCAACATTTGAATTTAATATTTAAATTATAAATTCAACTCTTTGAATTTATTACCTCCAAAATTTAATATTTAATAAACCCAACTTTTGAGTTTAATAAATTAAGTTATCAAATTTTATAAATTCAACTCCTTGAATTTATTCTCTCCAAATTTCATAAATTCAACTTCTTGAATTTACTATCTCATAAATTCAACTCCTTGAATTTATTTTTCTCAAAATTTAATTATCATAAATTAAACTCTTTGAATTTACTATACATAATATAAATTCAACTCCTTGAATTTATTTTCTCAACGGGAACAAATGATTCAGTGCTTGTGTGACCCTCAATGGTTCAGGGATACAGCTAGCCGTGGGTTCACAACTCTTTGTGATTCAGGACATAATCTTTTATTCGGGCTTACCCTATTTAGCCCCATTCTTTTCATCAACACCTTGATTAAGAATGTCAGAACTCATTTCTGATTGCACTCATCGGATCATGGTAAGAGCGTCTAGTAGCATCGCCCCATGATCCCCTAGGTATCACTGACAGTGCCTGCAAGAACCAGTCGATTATGATTAGCGTACAGTACGATCCCTTCAGCTCATATATCCCGATCGAATCAGCAACCATTGGTTCATCGAGGGTTGCATAATAATTCGATAACTATGTGATAACTATAAATAGTGGTATCGCATTTACGGTTGGAGAACTCCTTCTCAAACGTAATCTCATACTCTGGCCAGAGATTTCACGACCTATAATTTCATCAGATCACATAGGATATCCACACCCGCAGGTGAGCGGTGAATCCCCGACTACAATGCACTGGCTTCTATATGTGTCGCAATTGTACCCAACCTCACCACCTGATGACTCTCCTGGAGCCGGTAAACGAGTCAAAGCACAACCCTAGCATATAGAACCTCAGTGTTGTCCCGGGTCGTAAGGACTAATGGTGTACAATCATAACCACAGACTTATTCTCTCGATGAATGATAACCACTTGGAAAGTCCGATGGAGGGTTGTTCGGTATAATCATCATATGACTACCCATCTGCATGTTTGGAAATCCCTATGCCCTTACCAAGAAACACAGTATACAACATCACAGATGCTAGTCTCGAGCTCAAGCGGCCTTTATCCCTGTTTTAGGCGGCTGAATCGACTCGGAACGAATTTAGAATATGCAGTGGTTACAAATGAGATTCAACATCGAATTACGATTCATTTGTATTAAAGTATAATCGAGGACTTTATCTATGCTGTTTGCATGGGTATACAGATAAAGTATAACAAGACCATAAAAAGTTGAATTATATTAAAATAAAGATTTTTTATTTCACTTGAGTCAATAAATTCCCTATCCAACCGTTGGCTTGCAGGGCATCTACTCTAACAATCTCCCACTTGCCCTAGAGCCAACTACCCTTAATCCCATTGCTTCGCGATGCTTTTCAAACAATGGTGTAAGGCTCGAGAATTATCAGCCGTTATGGATGTGAGATTCACAAGTTTGAGAATGCATGACATTTAAATTGAAATTGTGAGGTTTGGGCCGAAGCCATACCGCACCCGCGGTGTTAGAGATACAGCACCCGCGGTGCATTGACAGAAAGTTGGTGAATTTGTGCGAAGCAAGACCGCACCCGCGGTGGTGAGACCGCACCCGCGGTCATGTAGGTACCGCACCCGCGGTCTGAGAATTTCGGAAAATGGACGGACTGCCGAAAGCATAGCGCTCCCGCGTTCTAGAGATGCCGCACCCGCGGTCGTGCGTGTCATTTGAAAAATAATAACACTTGTGCTTGAGCATGCAATATAGATATGTGTCTTCTTCCTCTTTCATTTCAGAACTGGAGAGCCGAGGGAATGCTTGGGAGAAAGCTTCATGTCCTTTTGATTTTCAACTTGTGCTTTTGAATGATTTTGTGTTCCGATTTTAATTCCGAGTGTAGATTTCTGATCCTTACAACAAGAGCTATCAAAGGATGTAAGTATTGTTCATTTCCAGCATGGTTCGAAATATATGTGTTGGAGAAGTTATGATTTTATTGAAGATATGTGTTCTTGAGATTATGAGCATCGTAAAAATGTAAACGGATTGATTTTCAGACGTTGCATGTTATTGTCTCGATTTCCAGCATATATTGTGCAGAGTTCAGAATGTATATTGATAAGTGTGTGATCTTGAGTATGAGTTGAGGAATATGAATGATCGATATATGTTGAGTTATGAGTTGACGGTACCTAGAATTACGCTGTTATGCCGTCGATTTGTGCCGAGATTTATTATTGATTGGAATATGTATTGCTTTGAGTTAGAGATTGATATTGCATGTCTACATTGCCTTTCAGAGTTGTTATTGTCAGACTCGACATTCCGACTTCAAGATCTCGACAGACATTGTGCGACGAAAGGTATAATTCATGTGGTCACGGGATTGCACAACTCGATTCAGATTTGATACGAGTTTCCCTAAATCACATACTAGATTGTTATTACATTTGATTATGTAATGTCTTGTTTATTGATTTATATTCGAGTCCTGAGATAGGAGATATTGGCAGATTGGCCAAAACTAGATGTTTCGGTGTATCAACGCATAGGAGTAGATTTACTCTATGTGCAGACCCTCGATACAGAGTTGACCGAAGTCTAGGAATAAGACGTACCGTCGCCCCGAGTGGTTGGGTAGGTGACAGACCGTCTTATTCACACCGAGATCCCTAGATTAGAAATGAGTCGAGTCAAGATTTACATGTTGAATACAGAATTGTATTCTTCTACATGTTTAGATTATCATTCATGTTACTTGATATATGCTATGCTTTTGTATATGATTGTTACATTGCATGCATCCATGTTTTATACTGGGATATGTTCTCACCGGGGTTATCCGGCTGTTGTCGTGTCTGTATGTGTGCATGGCAACAGGTGGGGCAGGATCTGAGTCATGAGGCAGATGAGAGATTGTTGATAGCGTGGTGATCTCGGGCGTTACAGCTTACTAGTTGTTTGTACTAGACTTGTATCGAAATTTTTAAACATTAGTGTATGATTGTATAAAACAGACATGTATTTACATTATGTTGTTTATTTAATATAAAGACATGATATGCTTTAATTATACATTTGAATTAATGTAAAAAGCAAAATTTTGACCCACATTTTCGAACAAAGATCCAATTAAATCCCAAAAGAATTGAGTTAGAGCCCGGGTCCCCACAACAGGTGGTATCAGAGCAGTAGGTTCTGTAGACTGAGATAGAGTAGAATGAGCGGGGTAGATCGAGTCATCTTCCTTGCTTTTGAGATGCTAGCATGATTTATTGCTTTCCCTATTATATGTTGTTGTATTATCTGAATTGATTTACAGCATTCCAAGCCTGAATCAGAATCGATTCTCGATCAGAGTCTATGATAAGAGGAGGGCTGAGACAGATGATATTGATTGTATACTAATCAGTTTGATAATCAGATTTATGCCGCCTAGACATATACCACAGCCAGAGCAGGGTAGCACATCAGGTGCACAGATGGATGTTACCGCTACGCCGATGGAGACCTTATTGAAGAGATTTCAGTCTTTCCATCCGCCTACCCTGAAGGGCACAGAGAGTGCAGTAGAGTGCGAGAGCTGGCTTGATGATATCGAGATGTTGTTTGAGTCTTTGGCATATACTGATGAGCGACGTGTGAAACTGATAGGGAATCAGATGCAAGAGGTTGCAAAGAGCTGGTGGTTGACTACGAAGAGAGCCTTGGAGCACCGAGGCATTGACATCACGTGGAAAGTCTTCAAAGATGAGTTCTATCAGCGCTTCTTCCCCGTTTCCTACCGAAAAGATAAAGGAGCTGAATTTGCGAATTTAAGGCAGGGACAGTGGAACATCGAGGAGTATGTTGCTAAATTTTCTGCGTTGCTTCGATTTGCACCGCATGTGGCCGGGAACGACGAGGCAGTGGCCGATCAGTTCATCAACGGGCTGAACCCAGATGTCTTTACTTTGGTGAACACGGGACGGCCTAATACTTTTTCAGAGGCACTGAACAGAGCTAAGGGAGCAGAGGCTGGCTTGATCAGGCAGCGAGGCGCTTCTTACGGTGTTCAGGGGCAGAGACCGCCACAGTCCACGACCGTACAGTTTCCACCACCTCCTCCTCGTTTTGACAGTGGAGCTAGTGGTAGTAGCAAGAAGGAATTTTTTAAGGCTAAGGGCAAGCAGTTTAAGAAGTCCGGGAGTAGTTCATCGAGTTCGAGTGGATCTCGACAGAGAGGTCAGGGTTCAGATTACAATGGCGTATATTGTAGCTCGTGTGGAGGACGACATGCGACGGAGCAGTGTCAAGGAGTTATGGGACGCTGTAACATCTATAGGCAACAGGGACACTTTGCCAGAGTTTATCCCCAGAGAGGTGCATCACGATTCCAGAGTACAGGGTCATCAGCACCCGGGCCACAGATGGAGAGACAGGCATCCTCTGTACACTCCTTCCAGCCAACCTCTACACAGACCCAGCAGAGACCCAGAGGTAGTCAGACAGTGAGTCAACCTCCTAGACAGCATGCACGTGTCTTTGCCCTGACAGAGGAGCAGGCGCAGGAGGCGCCAGATGACGTCATTGCAGGTAACTGTTTTCTTTGCGGTTATCCTGCATATGTGTTGATAGACACGGGTGCATCACATACATTCATCTCTGAACATTTTGCATTGAGACATTCATTGCCTGTTGAGTCGATGAATACGGTAGTGTCTATAGCTTCTCCGTTGGGAAGTGGTTTGATATCTGTGACTACTGTTAGACACTGTATGCTTCAGTTGGAGGGGCATGAGATTGATTTAGACTGTGTAGTACTTTGTTTAGCTGATTTTGATTGTATAGTTGGTATAGACATGTTAACCAAGTACAGGGCCACGGTAGATTGCTTCCACAAGATTGTCAGATTCAGACCCGAAATGACAGAGGAGTGGAAATTCTACGGAAAGGGTTCCAGATCTCGGATTCCCTTAGTATCTACTCTGACTATGAGTAGATTGCTTCAGAGAGGAGCAGAGGGCTTTCTCGTATATTCAGTAGATCTACTGAAGTCGAGCCCAGCATTGGCAGATCTGCCAGTGGTTTGCGAGTTTGCAGATATTTTTCCTGACGAGATTCCAGGGTTGCCTCCAGTTCGAGAGGTTGATTTTAGCATAGATCTTGTGCCAGGCAGTGTTCCTATCTCGAGAGCTCCGTATAGGATGGCACCGATAGAACTGAAAGAGTTGAAAGCACAGTTGGAAGATCTTCTGTCCAAGGGGTACATTAGACCGAGTGTATCACCTTGGGGTGCTCCGGTGCTATTCGTTCGAAAGAAAGATGGTTCGATGCGACTGTGTATTGATTATAGGCAGTTGAACAAGGCAACAGTGAAGAACAAGTATCCTCTGCCTCGGATCGTGACGATTTGTTTGAATCAGTTACAGGGATATTCGGTATAGCTCGAGATTGATTTGAGATCAGGGTACATCAGCTAGAGTTAGAGACGTTGATATTCCGAAGACTGCATTCCGAACCAGGTATGGGCACTACGAGTTTATTGTTATGCCTTTCGGTTTGACGAATGCGCCAGCGGTTTTTATGAGTTTGATGAACCGATTTTTCAGAGATATTTAGATGATTTTGTTGTGTATTGATGTATCTGGTGATCTGATTGATGGCTTGAGTGAGTTGTATTGAAGACTTGAGAAGAGCAGTGTATGCCAATTCCAGTTGAACGGGTCTCTTGGGCTTACTGGAGGGGTATTGCGGTAGATCGAGTCTCAGTTGGCGAGACGATTTGTGCGGAGATACGCCGTGTTCATGGTCTAGCCGGGTATTATCGTCTTTTTATCCCGAAGATTTCTCTAGTTAGCGAAGCCTATCACCCAGTTGACACAGAAGAATATGCCATTTGTGTGGTCTGAAGATTGTGAAGCCAGTTTTGTAGAATTGAAGAAGAGGCTGACTAGTGCACCTGTCTTGACGATTCCTTCAGGTACAGGTGAGTTTGTTGTATACTGTGACGCATCTCACAGAGGGTTAGGGTGTGTTCTTATGCAGCGAGGGCACGTGATAGCGTACGCCTCTAGACAGCTGAAGCCGCACGAGACTCGTTATCCGATTCATGATCTTGAATTGGCGGCGATTGTTTTTGCACTCAAGATCTGGCGCCATTATCTGTATGGCGAGAAATTTGAGATTTATTCCGATCATAAGAGCTTGAAGTATCTCTTTTCTCAGTCAGAGTTGAACATGAGGCAGCGACGATGGCTTGATCTACTGAAAGATTTTGATTGCGAGATCAAGTACCATCCAGGGAAGTCGAATGCAGCGGCAGACGCCTTAAGTCGAAAGGTATGTGCTCTTTCCTTGTCGACCGTAGGTGTATCGAATTTAGTAGATGATTGTTGTTTGTCTGGATTGACATTTGATACAGAGAATAGACCGTTGCGACTTGCTGCGATTCAGATTGAGCCAGATCTGATTTTGAGGATCAAAGAAGCGCAGAGAACCGATCCGAGCGTTCAGAAATCGATTGATATGGTCAAAGCTGGTCATATATCAGAGTATCAGGTTAGAGATTCTGTTCTGTATGTGAATAACCGCTTAGTAGTGCCAGAGATTTCAGATTTGAGACGACAGATCATGTCGGAGGCACACTGTAGTCGGTTCAGCATTCATCCTGGTGGCAGGAAGATGTATAACGACTTGAAGACACAATTCTGGTGGAAGCAGATGAAGACAGACATTGCAGAATTTGTGTCTAAGTGCCTGAATTGCCAGCAGGTGAAGGCAGAAAGAAAGAAGCCCGGAGGTTTACTTCAGAGTTTGTCTGTTCCTGAATGGAAATGGGATCACATTTTCATGGACTTCGTGACGAAGTTACCCCGATCTTCGCGGGGATGTGACGCGATTTGGGTTGTGATAGACAGACTGACCAAATCAACGTGCTTTATTCCGTACAGAATGACCTATCGACACGATCAGATGGCAGAGTTGTATGTCAGAGAGGTCGTTAGATTGCACGGTGTGCCGAAGTCGATCGTGATCCACGATTCACTTCTCACTTTTGGCAAAGCCTGCAGCAGGCTTTGGGTACGACTTTACACCTGAGCACTGCTTATCATCCTCAGACGGATGGACAGTCAGAGCGGACTATCCAGACTTTAGAGGACATGCTGAGAGCTGTAGTACTAGACTTTGGTACTAGTTGGCAAGATTCATTGTCGTTGTGTGAGTTTTCATACAACAACAGCTATCAGACTAGCATTGAGATGGCACCATTCGAAGCTTTATACGGAAAGAAGTGCAGATCTCCTCTGTATTGGGATGATATCTCTGAGGTACCAGAGTTGGGGCCTGATATGATTCGTGAGATGACCGAAAAAGTGAAGATCATTCAGAAGCGAATGAAGACGGCACAAGATAGGCAAGCGAAATACGCCAATGTCAGACGCAGACCATTAGTGTTTGAACAAGGAGACAGAGTATTTTTGAAGATTTCACCTTTCAGAGGCGTTGTCAGATTTGGCAAGCGTGGAAAGTTGTCTCCTAGATACGTCGGTCCGTATGAGATCCTTGAGAAGATTGGCGATCGAGCTTACAGACTTGCTCTTCCTCCTTCGTTAACTGGTATACATGACGTTTTTCATGTATCGATGTTGCGCAGATACATGCTAGATGATTCCCATGTCATTCAGCCTGACGAAGCCGAGCTGGATCAGACTCTGAGCTATGTTGAAAGACCGATACAGATTCTTGATCGGAAGGAGAAACAACTCAGAACCAAGACCATTCCGCTTGTGAAGGTTCAATGGAGTCGTCATGGCATCGAGGAAGCAACATGGGAAACAGAGTCTGAAATGAGACAGAGGCATCCCGAGCTATTCAGTTGATGTAAGTATTTTGTTAGTTTGATTTTACTGCTTTTGTATATACTTGCATAATTACTTGCGTACGAGTTCGAGGACGAACTCTTGTCTAAGAGGGGGAGAAATGTAAGGCTCGAGAATTATCAGCCGTTATGGATGTGAGATTCACAAGTTTGAGAATGCATGACATTTAAATTGAAATTGTGAGGTTTGGGCCGAAGCCATACCGCACCCGTGGTGTTAGAGAAACAGCACCCGCGGTGCATTGACAGAAAGTTGGTGAATTTGTGCGAAGCAAGACCGCACCCGCGGTGTTAACAAGACCGCACCCGCGGTGGTGAGACCGCACCCGCGGTCATGTAGGTACCGCACCCGCGGTCTGAGAATTTCGGAAAATGGACGGACTGTCGAAAGCATAGCGCTCCCGCGTTCCAGAGATGCCGCACCCGCGGTCGTGCGTGTCATTTGAAAAATAATAACACTTGTGCTTGAGCATGCAATATAGATATGTGTCTTCTTCCTCTTTCATTTCAGAATTGGAGAGCCGAGGGAATGCTTGGGAGAAAGCTTCATGTCTTTTTGATTTTCAACTTGTGCTTTTGAATGATTTTGTGTTCCGATTTTAATTCCGAGTGTAGATTTCTGATCCTTACAACAAGAGCTATCAAAGGATGTAAGTATTGTTCATTTCCAGCATGGTTCGAAATATATGTGTTGGAGCAGTTATGATTTTATTGAAGATATGTGTTCTTGAGATTATGAGCATCGTAAAAATGTAAACGGATCGATTTTCAGACGTTGCATGTTATTGTCTCGATTTCCAGCATATATTGTGCAGAGTTCAGAATGTATATTGATAAGTGTGTGATCTTGAGTATGAGTTGAGGAATATGAATGATCGATATATGTTGAGTTATGAGTTGACGGTACCGAGAATTACGCTGTTATGTCGTCGATTTGTACCGAGATTTATTATTGATTGGAATATGTATTGCTTTGAGTTAGAGATTGCTATTGCATGTCTACATTGCCTTTCAGAGTTGTTATTGTCTGACTCGACATTCCGACTTCAAGATCTCGACAGACATTGTGCGACGAAAGGTATAATTCATGTGGTCACGGGATTGCACAACTCGATTCAGATTTGATACGAGTTTCCCTAAATCACATACTAGATTGTTATTACATTTGATTATGTAATGTCTTGTTTATTGATTTATATTCGAGTCCTGAGATAGGAGATATTGGCAGATTGGCCAAAACTAGATGTTTCGGTGTATCGACGCATAGGAGTAGATTTACTCTATGTGCAGACCCTCGATACAGAGTTGACCGAAGTCTAGGAATAAGACGTACCGTCGCCCCGAGTGGTTGGGTAGGTGACAGACCATCTTATTCACACCGGGATCCCTAGATTAGAAATGAGTCGAGTCAAGATTTACATGTTGAATACAGAATTGTATTCTTCTACATGTTTAGATTATCATTCATGTTACTTGATATATGCTATGCTTTTGTATATGATTGTTACATTGCATGCATCCATGTTTTATTGTGGGGACCCGGACGCTAATCATCTTCTTAATCGTTATTGGGATTTAAATTATCAGTTCTGATAAACAGGGTCTAAAAATTTTCTTTTTAAATTATAACTGCGGAAGGTAATGGAATCTAAATACTATACATGTCTGTATATAAAAATACAAATTCAGTATTAAAATACAATAATGTACAACATTCTAATCTAAGGTTCACTACTAAAGTTCTAGTAGTAAAATCCAATCTACTGCAAGTCCGGAATCACCACGCTAACTCGTCTTCTCTCATCGTCATCTCGACCCTGATCCAGCCCCACCTGTTGTCATGCACACATACAAAACACGACAACAGCCGGATAACTCCGGTGAGAATAAATCCCAGTATAAAACATGGTAAGCATGTATATAAACAAACTAATTCATAAACCATGCGATCATGTATAAACACAATATATTTCATAATCTATGAAATTAAGCATGCAACTCAAATCAAATAAACATGCATATAAACAATCTAAATCATAAAACATGCTAGCACCACTGAAAGCAATAACGATGGGTCCCATGATCTAGGAGCCACATCCATATAAGCATGAAGTCCTAATTAAATCATGTCTAGACTTGACTCGATCTATAACTCTAGGGATCCCGGGGTGAATAAGACGGCACTGTCTGTCACCTACCCTCCCAATCGAGGTGCTGTCCGTCTTATTCCTAGACTTCGGCCTGATCTGTATCCACGTCTACAAAGGGGCGGTGATCTTCCCCTAAGCTGAGATATCGCCGAACATCTAGAAGTCTGGATGATCTCGCAGACTTTCCTATCTTAATGCATGAATACACAATCTGTAAACAAGCACAATCATCTTAATGCAATGTAACATGATCTGTAACAAAGCATAGCAAGATTTGAATACAAGTTCTATAAACAAATATATAAACAAGAACATAGTATGTGATTTATTGGGCAACTCAAATGGCGATCTCAATTGAGTTGTTTCTTCCCGAATATCACATGAATTATACCTTTGTCGTCCCCGTCTGAGGAAGACGAAGTCTTGAAGTCCAGTCTGTCCATATCCGATCTGAAATGACAATATAAATACACTGTATCAATGTGCAACTCAATTCACAATCTGTTCTGATCAATACTCAACTCAGTACATAATCTGATCAATCTGAACAAAACACAATCTGATCATATCAATAATATCACGATATAATCTAAATCATATCTGAATCTGATCAATCTAAATCAACTGATGTTTCGACGGCATAATAATACAATCTGAATAACCCCGTCCATCTGAACATCACATAATTAATATCAGAACTCAAAATCTGAATATCGGTATATTCAAAATCAGTAATACACAATTCTGATATCAAAATCTCAGTCAATATCTTTCACAAATCATAACAATTACATAAACAGTCTGTTCTTTAATCTGTCTTCAGTTCTAAAATATCTACGGTAGCAGAAATACCATCTCCGAATCATATGCAATTCCAGCAACATCATATTCTCAAAACATCTCAAAACGTAACAAAACTTACGTCCTTGTGTAGTTCGTGTCGAGAGGAACACGCTGCTGCGTTCAGATTCGAATTCTGATAGACGGATTCTTTGTAAATCAAATTCTAACTTAAGAAATCAACTTCTCTCCCAACTTTCGATTCCCTTCTGAATTTCTGAAGAAATAACATGTCAAACATCTATATATATATTGCATGCAAATTCTGAAACGTGTCTCATTTTTCATGTTGCACGTCGCACCGCGGGTGCGGTCATACATGCACCGCGGGTGCGGTCCCGTTTCGTCGATTCTATCCAGATTTCCCGAAGCTTGACCGCGGGTGCGCTGCCCACAAGACCGCGGGTGCGGTGTCACAGCGCGGGTGCGCTCCATCTAATACCGCGGGTGCGGTGTGGCTACGGGATTTGTACTTCATTTTCTGCACATGCACCGCGGGTGCGGTCGTGCAAACTTCTAAATTCTAGTTTCCAAATCATGTCACACCTGGTTTCTCAAATCTTTCTTCCCTCATTGCATGTCATGCATTCTCTTATCTTCCGAGTCTCTCGTTAATGAAGAGTAATAATCTTGGTTTAACAATTCTATAATTCTCGGGCATTACATTTCTCCCCCTCTTAGATCTGAGTTCGTCCTCGAACTCACCTCAAGCAATCCAAATCTACTAGAAGAAATGTATAACAGAGTTTAACATCCAAACTCGTTTCACTAACATCATTGTAAGGTATATCTCTGATTCCAATCTGAAATCAAAATTCAAGAATTATAATATCATAATCCTTTTTCAACTCGTTCTAGCTGACTCAATTCTGCATTACTGGCTATACAACATCCGTATATGCCAATCTGCAGTCTATAACCAAACAATACCACCCGTAGTTGTTATCCCATCAGTCTATCCCAATCTAGGACATAATCAATCTTCATCTTCCAATACCAATCGTCATCATCCGGCATTGGTTTCTTAAATCTGTCCATTCTGAACTATCTCAATAACTATTGTCATACAGTAAGTCACACAATGACAATAATCTATATAAACTAGTACTAACATCCAGTGCTAAAGCTCTACAAATCTCTGTCAATATCTGGTAACTACACCCTGACTACCTGTCAATCTGTGAATAATCTGCACAAGAGAGCTTATGATATACTCTATCACAAGTACAACTCCATCAAAATCACAATCTGATATCATCTTATTCAATATTCTAATCTATCTGATTATATATTTGACATCGATCTATGTCATCTAGTTCTGTTTGTACGTAATCTGGTACAAACTGATAGATATAGATTGAGTAATCTGTCAATCATAATCATATCATATCATAATCTAAAGAAAATGGCGGTAATTTCATTACGAAAACCATAGAAATGTACTCCCATTTCTATTCAGAACTATACAAAATCTGTAATAATTTTCTGATTTCTATCTTTTTGTCTTCTTCTGTTAGCAATTCAGACTTATCAGTACAATTTCCGCCAACATTTCTGTACACATTCTGTTACAACTGATCTAATCTGTCTATATCACTACTATCTGTTCGAATAACGCACATTCACAACTATCTGAATGAAAACTGAATCCATAACTGTTCGGTTCTGACACTATCTGTGAGTTCAGATTCGAACTATGCTGTATAAACAAATCAGTGAAAAATCATAGATTAAAGAAGAAATACCTACCTGGTATTCGGCTCTGACTACAGATATCAAAATCTGTAACCAATTCTGAAACATTCTGATAACATAAATTAATCAATCTGATACAACACAAAATCTCATATCTGTTAATCTGACTGATGCTCTGTTCTGATTACTACAAACAAATTCTGAACATTCTGATCACATGTCTGACTGTCTACACTAATCTGTATCAAACACTGATTCACAATAACAGTAATATCACATCAGGTTCAGAATAGAAAGACCCTATACAGATCTAGTGAGTTTACGAAAACTCATAAAATAACAAAATCAGGCAACTGTAAATTCTGGCTATCTGACCAATCCTCATACTGCCCAGATCAACTGTTATATCTTATCTGCAAATAACATATGCTCCCAACAATATAAGATATCGCACAAATACTGATGTAGAACAATAACAATACTCAAGAGATATATATCAATGAGAGAATAAATAACCAGAATAAGATAATCTGCAAATAATAAATTTCTGACATTTCTGGCATTCTTGATCTTTCTGTCTTAACTGTCTAAATCAATCGATCTTCAGATACTGCATATTCTGAATAAACACTGTATCAATAACTGCATACCGGATTCATACCTGACCCATTTCTGTATACAATGATCATAGTTCTCTGAATATTTAACCCAATCTTCAAATATTCAATATATTCAATCAAATGCAGCAATATATCAATAAATCATAGATATACCAAGCATAATTTTCAGAATACCTCTGAACATAAAATCTATCAATTTAGAAACAGAACTGAAATATCTTCCAGAGAAATACTCAATCAACTGGATTTCTCAGCTAATGTTCTTTTATCTGTCAATTATATCAATTCTGTCAATCATTCTGTACTATGTTCTAATATACCAGCAATACTTGGTATTGATTCAATTCTGAAATCTACCTTTCTGATATCAAACACCTCTGACATCTTATCTAGGCAAACACCAGTCAACTATTATATTACTAGTAATTCTGTCACTGCTAGACTCGATTTCAATGAATCTATTGAATACATAAGGATACCATCTGTTCCTTTTTGTAATAATCGAGTCATAAACAGTACAATAATATAAGGAATTCTGGATCTAGAATCCTTACCGGAAAATCTCCGTTTATCAGCCAGATCTGGTCTGAATCTTACCGTTTCTGGCACACATTCTACGATATTTCTGTACTTGTTTAGCATATACATGTCAATACTGCAATCAGAATCATATAACACAAGTACATCACAATCTAGTTCAATCTCAGTCTTATCTAATCGTGGTATATCATGTCACAGAAATCTCTGATATCAACATATTCCTCAACAACCAAGGAATCAATACTATAGTAACCATTAATCCAACAGATATAGCATATCTCCATGCTATTCAATCACAGGTATTCATAAATAATGCATTAGTACATATCAATACCTATGCATATAATCATACAAGCAACAGTACCTGTGGGAATTCTGAGTCTGTTCTTCAGTCATTACCACCAATGACCCTGCTCTTTAAGATCTTCGAAAATGCCTCTGAGGACAAACTTTAGCAAAGTGTCCCGTCTGCTTACAGATATTGCACTTACCAAGCACTCCTTGGCATTGTTCTGTAGAATGTCGCCCTCCGCACGTCCTGCAATACACTCCGGTATAGCTCGGACTAGGACTGCTAGAACTAGAGGAATCACTTCCTAACTTCTTGAACCGTTTCTTTTGAATCTTCAATGGTTCTTTCCTCCTATCACTGCTGCTGCCAATCTCAACTCTAGAAGGCAGTTGCTGTGGATTTGATGTTGGAAGATCATACGAGACTCCCTGTTGTCCTATCAGAACCGTTTCTGCTCTTTTGGCCCTATTCAAGGTATCAGCAAAAATACTCGATTGCTTCACATTCACCAATGTACGTATTTCTGGATTTAATCCCTGAATGAACTGACTAGATATAGCATGATCAATTCTAGCTATAAGAGGGGCAAAACGTAACAAGGTGAAGAACTGTGCTAAGTATTCATCAATACTCATCTGACCCTGTTTTAGGTTTGCAAATTCTGCACTTCTGTCCTCCCTATATGACACGAGGAAGAATCTTTGGTAGAACTCAACCTTAAAAATCTTCCATGAAATCACTGAACGACTCTGCTCTAAAGCTCCTTTGGTGAGTAACCACCATCTTCTGGCAGCTTCGTGCAACTGGTTCTCAATAAGCCTAATTCTACACTCATCTGTGAAATCTAGGAATTCAAATAACATTTCTATTTCTTCAAGCCACTTTTCACAATCTGCTGACGTCTCATTTCCCTTCAGAACCGGCGGCTGAAACGACTGGAACCTCTGTAACTGTGTTTCCATCTGAATTTCTGACACATCTATCTGAGGTTCTGACCTACCTGTCTGATCATATGAAGTACTGCCTCTTTCTGGAATTCTTCTGGGCGGTACATCTGATTACCAAGCACATTAGTAATCTCGCACTACAAATCTGTACCAATCTTTCTCTGATTATGATCATCTTACTGCTGATCATGAATCTGATCTGATTCATACTTAAGAATACATAATACCAATTCCAATCACATCATCAGGTAAACATGTATCTTAAAGCAGTAACACATAGTCTCATGCTAGCACATAATGTCAATCAACATTAAATCAATCTCATGCTAGCACACACATGCAAGGAAAGAAAATTCATCTACCCCGCACATTCTCTTCTATCTCAGTCTAAAGGATCTATCAGTTCTGACTATCTCAATCTAAAGGATCTATCGCTAAAGGATCTATCGCTCTGATACCACCTGTTGTGGGGACCCGGACGCTAATCATCTTCTTAATCGTTATTGGGATTTAAATTATCAGTTCTGATAAACAGGGTCTAAAAATTTTCTTTTTAAATTATAACTGCGGAAGGTAATGGAATCTAAATACTATACATGTCTGTATATAAAAATACAAATTCAGTATTAAAATACAATAATGTACAACATTCTAATATAAGGTTCACTACTAAAGTTCTAGTAGTAAAATCCAATCTACTGCAAGTCCGGAATCACCACGCTAACTCGTCTTCTCTCATCGTCATCTCGACCCTGATCCAGCCCCACCTGTTGTCATGCACACATACAAAACACGACAACAGCCGGATAACTCCGGTGAGAATAAATCCCAGTATAAAACATGGTAAGCATGTATATAAACAAACTAATTCATAAACCATGCGATCATGTATAAACACAATATATTTCATAATCTATGAAATTAAGCATGCAACTCAAATCAGATAAACATGCATATAAACAATCTAAATCATAAAACATGCTAGCACCACTGAAAGCAATAACGATGGGTCCCATGATCTAGGAGCCACATCCATATAAGCATGAAGTCCTAATTAAATCATGTCTAGACTTGACTCGATCTATAACTCTAGGGATCCCGGGGTGAATAAGACGGCACTGTCTGTCACCTACCCTCCCAATCGAGGTGCTGTCCGTCTTATTCCTAGACTTCGGCCTGATCTGTATCCACGTCTACAAAGGGGCGGTGATCTTCCCCTAAGCTGAGATATCGCCGAACATCTAGAAGTCTGGATGATCTCGCAGACTTTCCTATCTTAATGCATGAATACACAATCTGTAAACAAGCACAATCATCTTAATGCAATGTAACATGATCTGTAACAAAGCATAGCAAGATTTGAATACAAGTTCTATAAACAAATATATAAACAAGAACATAGTATGTGATTTATTGGGCAACTCAAATGGCGATCTCAATTGAGTTGTTTCTTCCCGAATATCACATGAATTATACCTTTGTCGTCCCCGTCTGAGGAAGACGAAGTCTTGAAGTCCAGTCTGTCCATATCCGATCTGAAATGACAATATAAATACACTGTATCAATGTGTAACTCAATTCACAATCTGTTCTGATCAATACTCAACTCAGTACATAATCTGATCAATCTGAACAAAACACAATATGATCATAATCAATAATATCACGATATAATCTAAATCATATCTGAATCTGATCAATCTAAATCAACTGATGTTTCGACGGCATAATAATACAATCTGAATAACCCCGTCCATCTGAACATCACATAATTAATATCAGAACTCAAAATCTGAATATCGGTATATTCAAAATCAGTAATACACAATTCTGATATCAAAATCTCAGTCAATATCTTTCACAAATCATAACAATTACATAAACAGTCTGTTCTTTAATCTGTCTTCAGTTCTATAATATCTACGGTAGCAGAAATACCATCTCTGAATCATATGCAATTCCAGCAACATCATATTCTCAAAACATCTCAAAACGTAACAAAACTTACGTCCTTGTGTAGTTCGTGTCGAGAGGAACACGCTGCTGCGTTCAGATTCGAATTCTGATAGACGGATTCTTTGTAAATCAAATTCTAACTTAAGAAATCAACTTCTCTCCCAACTTTCGATTCCCTTCTGAATTTCTGAAGAAATAACGTGTCAAAAATCTATATATATATTGCATGCAAATTCTGAAACGTGTCTCATTTTTCATGTTGCACGTCGCACCGCGGGTGCGGTCATACATGCACCGCGGGTGCGGTCCCGTTTCGTCGATTCTATCCAGATTTCCCGAAGCTTGACCGCGGGTGCGCTGCCCACAAGACCGCGGGTGCGGTGTCACAGCGCGGGTGCGCTCCATCTAATACCGCGGGTGCGGTGTGGCTACGGGATTTGTACTTCATTTTCTGCACATGCACCGCGGGTGCGGTCGTGCAAACTTCTAAATTCTAGTTTCCAAATCATGTCACACCTGGTTTCTCAAATCTTTCTTCCCTCATTGCATGTCATGCATTCTCTTATCTTCCGAGTCTCTCGTTAATGAAGAGTAATAATCTTGGTTTAACAATTCTATAATTCTCGGGCATTACATTTATACTGGGATATGTTCTCACCGGGGTTATCCGGCTGTTGTCGTGTCTGTATGTGTGCATGGCAACAGGTGGGGCAGGATCTGGGTCACGAGGCAGATGAGAGATTGTTGATAGCGTGGTGATCTCGGGCGTTACAGCTTACTAGTTGTTTGTACTAGACTTGTACCGAAATTTTTAAACATTAGTGTATGATTGTATAAAACAGACATGTATTTACATTATGTTGTTTATTTAATATAAAGACATGATATGCTTTAATTATACATTTGAATTAATGTAAAAAGCAAAATTGTGACCCACATTTTCGAACAAAGATCCAATTAAATCCCAAAAGAATTGAGTTAGAGCTCGGGTCCCCACAAATGGTCCTGGCAAGGGCTTTGTAAGTGGATCAAGCAACATTATCTGCAGAGTGGACTCTTTCAACTGATATGTCTCCTCTTCCCACTATCTCCCGTATGATGTGGAATTTCCTCGGTACATGTTTGAAT
Organism: Primulina eburnea; assembly: GCF_022965805.1. Taxonomy (NCBI): domain Eukaryota; kingdom Viridiplantae; phylum Streptophyta; class Magnoliopsida; order Lamiales; family Gesneriaceae; genus Primulina; species Primulina eburnea. Next base: position 12,516,074 of record NC_133106.1, on the reverse strand, counting down.
CGCTGATGAGACCTTGGTTCCTTTGCTTGCGCAATGGCACCAGTGTTGTCCCAGTATAACGGGACTGGAGCAACTCCATTAGGAATTACGCCAAACTTTTGGACAAGATTCCTCATCCCAACTGCCTCTTTGGCTGCATCAGATGCAACAATGTATTCAGCTTCAGTGGTGGAATCCGCAACGGTGTCTTGCTTGGAACCTTTCCAAGAGACAGCCGCACCATATAGCATGAATACAAAACCAGAGGTCGATTTCGAATCATCTATGTCACATTGGTAGCTAGAATCCGTGTAGCCTTCCAATTTTAATTCTCCACCCTCATAGACCATGAACAAGTTCTTAGTTCTTCTCAAGTACTTAAGAATATCTTTCACGGCCTTCTAATGCATTGGACCAGGGTTCGCCTGATATCTTCTTGTAACACTCAAAGCGTAAGCAACATCAGGACATGTCGATATCATACCATACATGATACTACCAATAGCTGACGCATATGGAATACGTGTCATCATCTCTATCTCTTCATCAGTTTTGGGACACATAGCTTTAGATAGAGTAATACTATGACACATTGGTAAGTATCCTCTCTTGGACTCTTCCATAGAGAATCGTTTTATAATGGTATCGATATATGTGGCTTGGGTAATCCCCAACATCCTTTTTGATCTATCTCTATAGATTTGTATTCCTAATACATAGGATGCTTCACCCATGTCCTTCATGAAGAATTTACTGGCAAACCATACTTTAGTTGATTGCAGTAATCTTACATCATTCCCAATGAGCAGGATATCATCAACATAAAGTACTAGGAATGTCACTGCACTCCCACTAACTTCTGTACATATGGTTCCTCAGGATTCTTAGCAAAACCAAACTCTTTGATAGTGCTATCAAATCTGAGGTTCCAACTCCTTGACGCCTGCTTGAGACCATATATTAATCTCTGAAGTTTACATACCTTATGCTCACTATCTACTAATGTGTATCCCTCAGGTTGAGACATATAAATTTCCTTTGATGTCTCCATTGAGGAATGCAGTCTTTACATCCATTTGTCATATCTCATAGTCATACCATAATGCTATGGCTAGTAGTAATCTAATGGACTTAAACATAGCAACTGGTGAAAAAGTTTCCTCATAGTCAACTCCTTGCCTTTGAGTATAATCTTTTGCAACCAGCCTTGCTTTGAAGGTCACTACCTTCTCATTCGCCCCAAGCTTTCTTTTGTAGATCCATTTGCACCATATGGGAACGATTCCCTCAGGTTGATCCACCAATGTCCAGACTTGATTTGAATACATAGAGTTCATTTTTGACTGCATGGCTTCAAGCCATTTGGTTGAATCAATATCATATATTACTTCCTTAAAGTTCATTGGATCATATCCAACACAAGACTCATCATGGCCCTGTTCATGAAGAAGCGTATATCTTGCAGGTGGTCTAACAACCCTATCAGACCTTCTAAGAGCTTGTACTTGAACTACTTGTTGTTGGAGATTAGGTTCAACTACTATAGTTGAGGGAGTATCTTGAATTTCTTCAAGTTCTATCATCTTGTCTTTTTCTATCTAATAGAAATTCCATTTCATAAATGTGGCATTTCTTGAAACAAACACTTTTGCTTCATTGGGATAATAGAAATAATATCCAACAGAGTTCTTTGGATATCCTAAAAAGTAGCACAAAGCGGATCTACTATCAAATTTGTCTCCCACTGTCTGCTTCACGTAAGCAGGACATCCCCATATTCTCATGTAAGAATATATGGGAGTTTTTCCCATCCATATCTCATATGGGTTTTTATCCACTGCCTTAGTATAGACATTATTCAACAACATTGCCGCAGTTTTAAGCGCAAAGCCCCAAAACGATGTAGGCAATTCAGTGAATCTCATCATTGATCAAACCATGTCCAACAAGGTTCTCTTACAATGTTCAGAAACACCATTCAATTGTGGTGTTGCTGGTGGAGTCCACTGTGAGAGAATCACATTCTCTTTTAGACAACCCAAAAATTCAGCACTCAAGTATTCTCCACTTCGATCAGATCGAAATGTCTTAATACTCTTTCCAGCTGGTTTTCTACTTCAGATCTGAATTCTTTGAACCTTCAAATGCTTCAGATTTTTGTTTCATCAAATAAACATACTCATACCTCGAATGGTCATCAGCAAAGGTAATGAAGTAGGATTGCCCATATTTTGTGCTAATACTTAGCGGACCACAAACGTCTGTGTGGATCAAATCCAGTAGACCATGGGCACGTTCCACGTTTCCATTGAATGGAGTCTTGGTCAATTTTCCTTTTAGACAGGACTTACAAGTAGGTAGAGAATTTATGTCTGACAAGTCAAACATGCTTTCTCCAAATAGCTTGTGCATCCTTCTTTGGGAAATATGACCTAGTCTAGCGTGCCATATTTGTGTGGGATTTGGATCATCTAACTTTCTTTTGTTTGTTGTTGAAATAATGTTTTAATTTGACATTCACTTATCATTTCCAGAACATTTCTGGCGCATATAATTTCTTATCTCCGGACTTCTTGAAGTGAAATAAATATGTTCTAACATATCGGGCTTTGTATGCCTTTTAAATGTCTTTCAGAGTTTGCTTTTTATTGGTATTGTTTTTCTTGTGAGGGGTAGAACATTTCTTTCCCTTACCTTGTGGGCCATTTTCGTCTGACGAGATGCCCATAAAAACAATAATTTCCTGTTTTATGGTAATCTCATAAGTTATAAGCGTATTGACTAGCTCTTCAAGGCTATCAAATATCTTATTAAACTTGAAGTTCACCATAACCCCGTCAAATGAGGAATAGAAAGACAACAAATTGATGTTATCAATTAACTCGTTAGGAATCACATATTCCAGGCCCACCACATTTTCAGTAAGCACAATCATATATACACCATGCTCATGGGCTAGAGCCCCATCTTGCATGTGTGTAGTCATGAGCTCCTTGAAAGTAGTGTGCATCATCGTATGAGTTTCGTGCACCATGCAACTCTTGCACGTGCATTCGAATGTCAGCAGCATTCAAAATTTCCTCAAACTGTCCCTACAGTTCATTTGACATAGAAGCGAGCACATCACACTTTAGCTTGCATACTATGGTCCTACCATCTTGCATGCTTTGTCAGTTCAGCAGGACTGACATTAGTGTGTATATCATTTTCTCCGAATTTAGAACAATTTTTCCCAACCAGTCTTGAAAATTAGATTCGGTTAGCTTGTTAATAACAAAAATGTATTACGTAACGAAATCGAAAATATAATGATACGGAAACAGAATAATGGTTGCTGATTATTTTAAAATAATTTTAAGATATAAAATATGGATTTTTATTTTATAAATTACCCTCCTACTATTTTGACATTTCCACCACCCTCTGATGAAAAAGGGAAATCGTATTTCCTTAGTAGGCACGTAGAGTCCAATTAGCCAATTATAATCCCGAATAATATCAGCCAATTATAATTTCTAAAAGGTAGAATCCAATTGCATCCCTATGCAACCTCCGCGTGTTTTGCCTCACGTTTAATAAGGACCCAATAATATGACGTCGTTTATTTTCGCGTGTCAAACGAACCCATCAATAATGAATTGTAGTAGACGGTCGCCATGAGTTCCCCCAATAATATGAGCCGAAATCATGGGAGTTCCACTCAATTCACATCATATGTCCGGTGGAAGTCACAACTTTCCGGCGTACAGGCCTCCCCAATAATATGAGCCAGACACTGTCCGCGGGTAGCGATCAACATGCAACCACGGTTGATGGAAGGCAAGGAAAAATTAAACTTTTTTAATTTTTACTTTTAAGGTCTGATATAAATTTTGAATCTTATTCAAAATTAGGGATTTTAATTTTAAAATCGTCTCATCATTTTAATTTAAAAATCGCGTGCCACGAGTTTGTATGTTTGCCGGATTCATGCAACTATATTATCTAATAATATACATACATGCATACTACTATATATCGCATATATATCATAATATGACATTCAACAATAAATAAGGATGATCGATCGCCAACACTATTAGATCTATGTGAGCCATACATGGATCCAGGTCCAAAACCTAGGTGAATGCAGTGATGCAAATGCAATTATTACAAAAGCTTCCAATATTTTACATGTCTTCATCTTGATCATCGGGCCCACCATCTTCTAGTCTTGATTTCCCACTATTACTAATAATTACATTTGAATAGCCATGGCACATAAGGAATACATCTCATGGGGGTGGGAACGAGCCATAAACCAGGCCCAATTTAATAATATCAAATATTATAAAAAGACTAAAAACAATAAAATATCGTAACATACACCTAGCACATTGGTCAAGGCTCTCGATCATCCTCCATGCATTTATTATCAAATATTAACATCAATTAATTAAACAATTTAATTAATTGATAAATCATATATCTAATAATTTATCACAAACCACCACAATTATTAAAGAATTTAATAAATTAAATAAACCCCTTTATTTAGTTTCCAATTAAATCAATAATAATTGATTTCTTGTAAAAAACTCACATTTACCATAAATAATTAAAATCATATTCTAATTATTTATTTCACAAAAAAATTATTAATTTTACAAAAATTAATTTTTAAAAGAAAAATTTGAGCCAATTTTAAAAAATATCAATTTTGCCCAAAAATTTGAAAAATCAGAAAATTGCACCCTAGACCCAAACAATTCAGGCCCATCATCCAGCACGTTTCCCGAGACGATCCCGGGCAGCCGCCCGCCCGCTGCCCAAATGTTTCGGGCATTGGCGGCAAACCCTGTGCGCGCGGCGCGTGCGGACGTTCCGCACGCCGCGCTAGCGCCGTCCGCACAGCGCGTGTGGGGGCCGGGACGCTAATCAAGTTCTTAATCATCATTGGGACTAATTAATCAATTATAAACAGAGTCTAAATTTAATTTTTTTTTTTAAAATGCGGAACGTAGTGACATACAAACATATATACATCTCAGTATATAAAATACAATACAAGTCCTGTACTGCATACAATCAACTAAACTAAGGTTTAAACAGCTAATGTCAAGTGTCCAACCCTATCTACATCCAAATCCGGAGCCACCACTCTAATCACGATCTCATCTCATCTCCTGGACCTTGATCCTGTCCCACCTGCCGTCATGTAGACATACAGACAAGACAACAGCCGGATAACTCCGGTGAGAATAAATCCCAGTATAAATCAATGAAACATGCAATCATATAAACAATATAAAGCATGTAATCAGGTAACATGAATATGTATCAAAATCTGAAACATAAACAATATCAAATCAAACTGTCGACATTACTCATAATTCAGGCTAGAGTCAATCCTAGTCTAGGGATACCGGTTTCCAGATGTGGTATTCCTATATCGAATTCCGTAATAGGAGGAACCGTAATTCTATTACTCGATATAACCCTATCCAGTGTTCCTATATCGACTTCCGTAATAGACGAATTCCTATTCCCTGTTACTCGATATAACCAAACATCCGGTGTCCTGACCTAACCGTCATGGACTGTAGCTCTATCGCTAATATCCTATCTTGAGACATCGTGCAATGTGCCGTGGCGATACCACCACTATCCGGCACTTCTGTCACAAGATAACTCGTCTAATACCTGTCATCTAAATTCAAGAGAACAAGTACATTAATCAATGTAATATGCAATAAAATAAAGTATGTGATTTAGGGAAACCCAAGTCTAAACCGACTCGAGTCCATCTCCCAATACCACATTGACTTATACCTTTCTTTCGTCGGTTTTTGGCTTAGTCGAAGTCCTGAACTCACAGCCTGTCTGGCAATGACAATATCAATAATCTCATATCAATATACCGTCCAAATCAATAACAATCTGATCAATCTGGACTTAATTCAAAATCAACGGTATAACGGTACAATTTCAGTATTCCCGTCAATACGACATTACTAGATAACATTTACAATCCATAACCCATATCCAGTACAATCCATAATCCAATTCCAATTCAAATATGTCTGGTATAGATCAATATACACTAAGAAATTCATAACAATTCCATACTCAGTCCGTTTCTCAGTCTGACTTCGATTCTACGATGTCTAATATGTCAAGAACATCATATATGAATTCCATTCAATTCTGATAATAGCATAATTTCAAAGCATGTCAAAACGTAGCAAAACTTACGTCAAAGTGTAGCCTACGTCGCTAGGAACTCAGTACCGAAGTCGGATTCAAAATCAGACGGACAGATTTCTCAGAAAAGGCGTAAGGATTTTCAACAACTTTCCTCGACCCTCTTCTCTCGATTCTGATTTCTGAGGAAATGTCTTGCATGTATATATATATATATATATATACACCTCGCGCATGCCTCAAGCCAAGTGGCTTAATTCTCATATTACACATCTCGCGCTCGGGCGGTGGCAATCTACCGCTCGGGCGCGAGCTCGGCGCTCGGGCGGGTAAAACTTACCGCCCGGGCGCGGGAGGTTCTGCCTCGATTCAACATGCTTGGCGCTCGGGCGGTCAAAAACTACCGCCCGGGCGCCACTTCCTCTGGCCGAGACGAATTGCTGTTGGACTTTGGCGCTCGGGCGGTCTTTCCTTACCGCTCGGGCGCCACCAGTTCTGTCCAACAATTTTGCCCTTCTTATAAAATCTTATTTCGTGTCCCGATTAATCCTTTCGTAATCATATCAAATTATAAATCCATAATTACAGATTACTCGGATTAAATTTCCGGGCATTACAGCGCGCTAGCGCCGCCGCCGAGCGCTGTGCGGACGCTCCGCACAGCGCGCGCGGCCGCTGCGCGGCCCTGCGTGCACGGGCTGCCCGGAACAGTTCCGGGCAGAAACGATTTTTTTTTTTCGAAAATCTGGAAAAATAAATTTTCATGGTGCCATAATTTTCTGAAAATTTTTTTTGTGTGGTTAGAAATAAATTATTCAATATCAAAACCATACGATCTAGAAAAACCTGGCTCTGATACCACTGTCGGATCTCGGTTTTCTACGTGCCCAAACGCAGCGGAAGTTTAATATTTTTTATTTTATTTAGAAAAACAATATAATATTTGGACACTCGTATGGTTTTATGAATAAACATGCATAGAGCGTCAGATTTTTACCTTTAGTGAATTAAATCACTTGGCTCCAACTAATCCGATATGAACGGATTAGCTCTTGATGAATCCCTACGAACTTTCTTCGATTCTTCTAATTAGGTCCACGACTAGAAGATTTGTTCCTCTTCCAAATAGCACTAGAATATTTGGAAGAAGTTTCAATGTTGGAGATTAAAATCGAGAGACGGCTCAATTCTCTTTTTCTTTAAAAGTGGCCAAAATATTTGGGAATTTGATGATGCCATCTTCGTGAGTCACTATGGGAGAGGTGGAGGCTAGTTTTTTTTTCTTTCAAAAATTATAAGTGTTAATTTATTAACCCTAAACCTAATACACATATATAAGCTTAGGGCTCATTAATTAAATCAAACACTTAATGGGCTTAATAAATTAATTACTCTAGTCCAACTAGTTTAATTAATTAATTAATCTTTTAAAGTCCAATTAAGAACCTTAATAATTTGTATGTTGGTCTTGTACTCCTACAAGCCCATAATACATACACCCATTACATTTAATTTAAATTCATTATAAATTCAACATTTGAATTTTATATTTAAATTATAAATTCAACTCTTTGAATTTATTACCTCCAAAATTTAATATTTAATAAACCCAACTTTTGAGTTTAATAAATTAAATTATCAAATTTTATAAATTCAACACCTTGAATTTATTATCTCCAAATTTCATAAATTCAACTTCTTGAATTTACTATCTCATAAATTCAACTCCTTGAATTTATTTTCTCAAAATTTAATTATCATAAATTCAACTCTTTGAATTTACTATATCATAATATAAATTAACCTCCTTGAATTTATTCTCTCAATGGGAACAAATGATTCAGTGCTTGTGTGACCCTCAATGGTTCAGGGATACAGCTAGCCGTGGGTTCACAACTCTTTGTGATTCAGGACATAATCCTTTATTGGGGCTTACCCTATTTAGCCTCATTATTTTCATCAACACCTTGATTAAGAATGTCAGAACTCATTTCTGATTGCACCCATCGGATCATGGTAAGAGCGTCTAGTAACATCGTCTCATGATCCCCTAGGTATCAATGATAGTGCCTGCAAGAACTAGTCGATTATGATTAGCGTACAGTACGATCCCTTCAGCTCATATATCCCGATCGAATCTGCAACCATTGGTTCATCGAGGGTTGCATAATAATTCGATAACTATGTGATAACTATAAATAGTGGCATCGCATGTACTGGTTGGAGAACTCCTTCTCTAACGTACATCTCATACTCTGGACAGATATTCCACGCACTATAATTTCATCAGATCACATAGGATATCCACACCCGCAGGTGAGCGGTGAATCCCCGACTACAATACATTGGCTCCTATATGTGTCGCAACTGTACCCAACCTCGCCACCTGTTGACTCTCCTGGAGCCGGTAAACGAGTCAAAGCACAACCCTAGCATATAGAACCTCAGTGTTGTCCAGGGTCGTAAGGACTAATGGTGTACAATCATAACCACGGACTTATCCTCTCAATGAATGATAACCACTTGAAAAGTCCGAGGGAGGATTGTTCGGTATAATCATCATATGACTACCCATCCGCATGTTTGGACATCTCTATGCCCTTACCAAGAAACGCAGTACATGTAAGGCTCGAGAATTATCGGTTGTCATTGATGTTGACTCGAAGCTATGGTAAGAAGGCATGACATTTAAATGAAAATTTTGAAGGAATGGCCGAAGTTACACTGCACCTGCAGTGCTAAGAATACCGCACCCGCGGTGCAGTGAGAAGAAATTGGTGAATTTGTGCGAAGCCACACCGCACCCGCGGTGTTAACAAGACCGCACCCGCGGTGGTGAGACCGCACCCGCGGTGATGCAAGCGCCGCACCCGCGGTGATCGAAATTCGGAAAAATGCATTGTTGCCGAGAGCACAGCGCACCCGCGCTCTTGAGTTGCCGCACCCGCGGTGCTGCATGCGAAGTGCCACCTTTGTTTCTTGTCTTGACACTTGGCATGATATATATATATGTTTGTAACATGACTCATCATCCTTATTCAGAAACCTCAGAACCGAGAGCTTGCAAGGGAGAGTTTTCATTCCTTTTGATCTTAAAGTTGTGATTGTGCGCGATTTAGCCATCTGATTTGTGTTCCGAGGTAAGATTTGTGATCCTTGCAACAAGAGCTAGCTAAGGATGTAATTTTTGTTATGTTCCAGCATGTTTCGAAATTTATATGTTGGAGAAGTTATGATTTTGTTAGAAATATGTGTTTTTAGTATATTGAGTATTATAGAAATGCAATCGGATGGAATATCGGATACCGTATAGATGTTCTTGAATTTTCAGCATATGGTAGACCGAAGATATACAGATTTCAGAATATATGTTAATGTTTTGATGATAGTACGAGTTGTTGGTAATTGAGTATGATATTGTTGAGTTATCGGTATTAAGAAATCACGCCGTTACGCCGTCAAATTGTATTGAAACCGATTTCAGTTTTGTATATTGAGTTGCTTGAGATGTATATTGATAGAGTACACATTGGTTATGCCATTTTAGATTGGTAGTGGTTATTGTGAACTCAAGACTTCGACTACGACACAGACAGTGCGACAAGAAAGGTATAATTCATGTGGTCACGGGATTGCACAACTCGATTCAGACTTGATACGAGTTTCCCTAAATCACATACTAGATTGTTATTACATTGATTATGTAATATTTTGTTTATTGATTTATATTCGAGTCCTGAGATAGGAGATATTGGCAGATTTGCCAAAACTAGACGTTTCGGTGTATCGACGCATAGGAGCAGATTTGCTATATGTGTAGACCCTCGATACAGAGTTGACCGAAGTCTAGGAATAAGACGTACCGTTGCCCCGAGTGGTTGGGTAGGTAACAGACCGTCTTATTCACACCGGGATCCCTAGATTAGAAATGAGTCGAGTCAAGATTTAAATGTTGAATACAGATTTGTATTCTTCTACATGTTTAGATTTTATTCATGTTACTTGATATATTCTATGCTTTTGTACATGATTATGACATTGCATGCATCCATGTTTTATACTGGGATATGTTCTCACCGGAGTTATCCGGCTGTTGTCGTGTCTGTATGTGTGCATGACAACAGGTGGGGCAGGATCAGGGTCACGACGAGGAAGAGAGAGTTGATAGCGTGGAGATCTCGGGCGTGGAAGATTCCTAGTGTTTCCTACTGGACTTGTAGCACTTATGTTTGTAGTTGTTATTGAACACTAGTGTATGTTTGTACGCACAGACTTGTATGTACATTACGTTGTTTAATTTCTATTGAGACATGTGATGCTTTCGTTAATACATTTAAATTAATGTTAAAAGCAAAATTTTGACCCACATTTTCGAACAAAGATCCAATTAAATCCCAAAAGAATAGAGTTAGAGGACCGGGTCCCCACAACAGGTGGTATCAGAGCAGTAGGTTCTGTAGACTGAGATAGAATAGAATGAGCGGGGTAGATCGAGTCATCTTCCTTGCTTTTGAGATGCTAGCATGATTATTGCTTTCCCTATTATATGTTGTGTTGTATTATCTGAATTGATTTACAGCATTTCAAGCCTAAATCAGAACCGATTCTCGATCAGAGTCTATGATCAGAGGAGGGCTGAGACAGATGATATTAATTGTGTACTAATCAGTTTGGTAATCAGATTTATGCCGCCTAGACGTATACCACAGCCAGAGCAGGGTAGCACATCAGGTGCACAGATGGATGTCACCGCTACGCCGATGGAGACCTTATTGAAGAGATTTCAGTCTTTCCATCCGCCTACCTTGAAGGGCACAGAGAGTGCAGTGGAGTGCGAGAGCTGGCTTGATGATATCGAGATGTTGTTTGAGTCTTTAGCATATACTGATGAGCGACGTGTGAAGTTGATAGGGCATCAGATGCAAGAGGTTGCAAAGAGCTGGTGGTTGACGACGAAGAGAGCCTTGGAGCACCGAGGCATTGACATTACGTCAAAAGTCTTCGAGGATGAGTTCTATCAGCGCTTCTTCCCCGTCTCCTACCGAAAAGATAAAGGAGCTGAATTTGCGAATCTGAGGCAGGGACAGTGGAACATCGAGGAGTATGTTGCTAAATTTTCTGCATTGCTACGATTTGCACCTCATGTGGCAGGGAACGACGAGGCAGTGGCCGATCAGTTCATCAACGGGCTGAACCCCGATGTCTTTACCTTGGTGAACACGGGCCGGCCTAGTACTTTTTCAGAGGCATTGAACCGAGCGAAGGGAGCAGAGGCTGGCTTGATCAGGCAGCAAGGGGCTTCCTACGGTGTTCAGGGGCAGAGACCGCCACAGCCTACTACCGTACAGTTTCCACCACCTCCTCCTCGTTTTGACAGCAGAGCTAGTGGTAGTGGCAAGAAGGAGTTTCTGAAGGCTAAAGGCAAACAGTTTAAGAAATCTGGGAGTAGTTCATCGAGTTCGAGTGGATCTCGACAGAGAGGTCAGGGGTCAGATTATAGTGGCGCATACTGTGGTTCGTGCGGAGGGCGACATACCACGGAGCAGTGTCAAGGAGTTATGGGACGCTGCAACATCTGTAGGCAACAGGGACACTTCGCTAGAGTTTGTCCCCAGAGAGGTGCACAACGATTCCAGAGCACCGGATCATCAGCACCAGCGCCACAGATGGAGAGACAGGCATCTTCTGTACACTCCTTTCAGACACCCTCTACACAGACCCAGCAGAGACCAGGAGGTAGTCAGACGGTGAGTCAGCCTCCCCGACAGCAGGCACGTGTCTTTGCCCTGACAGAGGAGCAGGCGCAGGAGGCGCCAGATGACGTCATTGCAGGTAGCTGTTTTCTTTGCGGTTATCCTGCATATGTGTTGATAGACACAGGGGCATCTCATACATTCATATCTGAACATTTTGCATTGAGACATTCGTTGCCTGTTGAGTCGATGTCTACGGTAGTGTCTATAGCTTCTCCGTTGGGAAGTGGTTTGATATCTGTGACTACTGTTAGACACTGTATGCTTCAGTTTGAGGGGCATGAGATTGATCTTGATTGTGTAGTACTTGGTTTAGCTGATTTTGACTGTATAGTTGGTATAGACATGTTAACCAGGTACAGGGCCACGGTAGATTGTTTCCACAAAATTGTCAGATTCAGACCTGAAATGACAGAGGAGTGGAAATTCTACGGCAAGGGTTCCAGATCTCGGATTCCCTTAGTATCTGCTCTGACTATGAGTTGACTGCTTCAGAGAGGAGCAGAGGGCTTTCTTGTATATTCAGTAGATCTACTGAAGTCGAGCCCAGCATTGGCAGATCTGCCAGTGGTTTGCGAGTTTGCAGATGTTTTTCCTGATGAGATTCCAGGGTTGCCTCCAGTTCGAGAGGTTGATTTCAGTATTGATCTTGTGCCAGGCAGTGTTCCTATCTCGAGAGCTCCATATAGGATGGCACCGATAGAGCTGAAAGAGTTGAAAGCACAGTTGGAGGATCTTCTGTCTAAGGGATATATCAGACCCAGTGTATCACCTTGGGGTGCTCCGGTGCTTTTCGTTAGAAAGAAAGATGGTTCGATGCGACTGTGTATTGATTATAGGCAGCTGAATAAGGCAACAGTGAAGAGCAAGTATCCTTTGCCTCGCATCGACGATCTGTTTGATCAGTTACAGGGATCTTCGGTATACTCGAAGATTGATTTGAGATCAGGGTATCATCAGCTCCGAGTTAGAGACGTTGATATTCCGAAGACTGCATTCCGAACCAGGTATGGACATTACGAGTTTGTTGTTATGCCTTTCGGTTTGACGAATGCACCAGCGGTGTTTATGAGTTTGATGAACCGCATTTTTCAGAGATATTTAGATGAGTTTGTAATTGTGTTTATCGATGATATTTTGGTGTATTCGAAGAGTTTGACTGAGCATGCAGATCATCTGAGGATCGTATTGAAGACTTTAAGAAAAGAGCAGTTGTATGCCAAACTGTCCAAGTGTGAATTCTGGTTGCGACAGGTTGTCTTCTTGGGGCATATTATATCTGGAGAGGGTATTGCGGTAGATCCGAGTAAAGTTGAGGCTGTGATCAGTTGGCCGAGACCGACTTCTGTGCCTGAGATACGCAGTTTCATGGGTCTAGCCGGGTATTATCGGCGTTTTATCCGAGATTTCTCCAGTATAGCGAAGCCTATCACTCAGTTGACCCAGAAGAATATGCCGTTTGTGTGGTCTGAAGATTGTGAAGCTAGTTTTGTAGAGCTGAAGAAGAGGCTGACTAGTGCGCCTGTCTTGACGATTCCTTCAGGTACAGGTGAGTTCGTTGTATATTGTGATGCATCTCACAGAGGGCTTGGATGTGTTCTTATGCAGCGAGGGCACGTGATAGCGTACGCCTCTAGACAGCTGAAGCCGCACGAGACTCGTTACCCGATTCATGATCTTGAATTGGCGGCGATTGTATTTGCCTTGAAGATCTGGCGCCATTATCTGTATGGCGAGAAATTTGAGATCTATTCCGATCATAAGAGCTTGAAGTATCTCTTTTCTCAGTCAGAGATGAATATGAGGAAGCGACGATGGCTTGATCTGCTGAAAGATTTTGATTGCGAGATCAAGTACCATCCAGGAAAGTCGAATGCAGCGGCAGACGCCATAAGTCGAAAGGTATGTTCTTTGTCCTTGTCGACTATAGGTGTATCGAGTTTAGTAGAAGATTGTTGCTTGTCTGGATTGACATTTGATACAGAGAGTAGACCATTACGACTTGCTGCGATTCAGATTGAGCCAGATCTGATTTCGAGGATCAAAGAAGCACAGAGAACTGATCCGAGCGTGCAAAGATCGATTGATATAGTCAGAGCTGGTCATATATCAGAGTATCAGGTTAGAGATTCTGTTCTGTATATGAATAACCGTCTAGTGGTGCCAGATGTTCCAGACTTGAGACGACAGATTATGTCAGAGGCACATTGTAGTCGGTTCAGCATTCATCCTGGTGGCAGGAAGATGTACAATGACTTGAAGACACAATTCTGGTGGAAGCAGATGAAGACAGACATTGCAGAATTTGTGTCTAAGTGCCTGAATTGCAAGCAGGTGAAGGCAGAGAGGAAGAAGCCCGGAGGTTTACTTCAGAGTTTGTCTGTTCCTGAATGGAAATGGGACCACATTTCCATGGACTTCGTGACGAAGTTACCTCGATCTTCGCGGGGCTGTGACGCGATTTGGGTTGTGATAGATAGACTGACCAAATCAGCGTGCTTTATTCCGTACAGAATGACCTATCGACACGATCAGATGGCAGAGTTGTATGTCAGAGAGGTCGTCAGATTACACGGTGTGCCGAAGTCGATCGTATCAGATCGGGATCCACGATTCACTTCTCACTTTTGGCACAGCTTGCAGCAGGCTTTGGGTACGACTTTACACCTGAGCACTTCTTATCATCCTCAGACGGACGGACAGTCAGAGCGGACTATCCAGACTTTAGAAGACATGCTAAGAGCTGTAGTACTAGATTTTGGTACTAGCTGGCAAGATTCATTGCCGTTGTGTGAGTTTTCATATAACAACAGCTATCAGACGAGCATAGAGATGGCACCGTTCGAAGCTTTATACGGAAAGAAGTGCATATCTCCTCTGTATTGGGATGATATCTCTGAGGTACCAGAGTTGGGGCCTGATATGATTCGTGAGATGACCGAAAAAGTGAAGATCATTCAGAAACGGATGAAGACAGCAGAGGATAGACAGGCGAAATACGCCAATGTCAGACGCAGACCGTTGGTATTTGAGCAGGGAGACAGAGTATTTTTGAAGATTTCACCTTTCAGAGGCGTTGTCAGATTTGGCAAGCGTGGAAAGTTGTCTCCTAGATACGTCGGTCCGTATGAAATCCTTGAGAAGATTGGCGATCGAGCTTACAGACTTGCTCTTCCTCCTTCATTGTCCGGTATACATGATATTTTTCATGTATCGATGTTGCGCAAATATATGCCAGATGATTCTCATGTCATTCAGCCTGACGAAGCCGAGTTAGATCATACTCTGAGCTATGTGGAAAGACCGATACAGATTCTTGATCGAAAGGAGAAACGGCTTAGAACCAAAACCATTCCGCTTGTGAAGGTTCAATGGAGTCGTCATGGCATCGAGGAAGCAACTTGGGAGACAGAGTCTGAGATGAGACAGAGGCATCCCGAACTATTCTTATGATGTGAGTCTTTCTTCCCGTTTTGACTTTACAATTTTGTATATACATGCATGATTACTTGCTTATGAGTTCGAGGACGAACTCTTGTCTAAGAGGGAGAGAAATGTAAGGCTCGAGAATTATCGGTTGTCATTGATGTTGACTCGAAGCTATGGTAAGAAGGCATGACATTTAAATGAAAATTTTGAAGGAATGGCCGAAGTTACACTGCACCTGCAGTGCTAAGAATACCGCACCCGCGGTGCATTGAGAAGAAATTGGTGAATTTGTGCGAAGCCACACCGCACCCGCGGTGTTAACAAGACCGCACCCGCGGTGGTGAGACCGCACCCGCGGTGATGCAAGCGCCGCACCCGCGGTGATCGAAATTCGGAAAAATGCATTGTTGCCGAGAGCACAGCGCACCCGCGCTCTTGAGTTGCCGCACCCGCGGTGCTGCATGCGAAGTGCCACCTTTGTTTCTTGTCTTGACACTTGGCATGATATATATATATGTTTGTAACATGACTCATCATCCTTATTCAGAAACCTCAGAACCGAGAGCTTGCAAGGGAGAGTTTTCATTCCTTTTGATCTTAAAGTTGTGATTGTGCACGATTTAGACATCCGATTTGTGTTCCGAGGTAAGATTTGTGATCCTTGCAACAAGAGCTAGCTAACGATGTAAGTTTTGTTATGTTCCAGCATGTTTCGAAATTTATATGTTGGAGAAGTTATGATTTTGTTAGAAATATGTGTTTTTAGTATATTGAGTATTATAGAAATGCAATCGGATGGAATATCGGATACCGTATAGATGTTCTTGAATTTTCAGCATATGGTAGACCGAAGATATACAGATTTCAGAATATATGTTAATGTTTTGATGATAGTACGAGTTGTTGGTAATTGAGTATGATATTGTTGAGTTATCGGTATTAAGAAATCACGCCGTTACGCCGTCAAATTGTATTGAAACCGATTTCAGTTTTGTATATTGAGTTGCTTGAGATGTATATTGATAGAGTACACATTGGTTATGCCATTTCAGATTGGTAGTGGTTATTGTGAACTCAAGACTTCGACTACGACACAGACAGTGCGACAAGAAAGGTATAATTCATGTGGTCACGGGATTGCACAACTCGATTCAGACTTGATACGAGTTTCCCTAAATCACATACTAGATTGTTATTACATTGATTATGTAATATTTTGTTTATTGATTTATATTCGAGTCCTGAGATAGGAGATATTGGCAGATTTGCCAAAACTAGACGTTTCGGTGTATCGACGCATAGGAGCAGATTTGCTATATGTGTAGACCCTCGATACAGAGTTGACCGAAGTCTAGGAATAAGACGTACCGTTGCCCCGAGTGGTTGGGTAGGTAACAGACCGTCTTATTCACACCGGGATCCCTAGATTAGAAATGAGTCGAGTCAAGATTTAAATGTTGAATACAGATTTGTATTCTTCTACATGTTTAGATTTTATTCATGTTACTTGATATATTCTATGCTTTTGTACATGATTATGACATTGCATGCATCCATGTTTTATACTGGGATATGTTCTCACTGGAGTTATCCGGCTGTTGTCATGTCTGTATGTGTGCATGGCAACAGGTGGAGCAGGATCAGGGTCACGACGAGGAAGAGAGAGTTGATAGCGTGGAGATCTCGGGCGTGGAAGATTCCTAGTGTTTCCTACTGGACTTGTAGCACTTATGTTTGTAGTTGTTATTGAACACTAGTGTATGTTTGTACGCACAGACTTGTATGTACATTACGTTGTTTAATTTCTATTGAGACATGTGATGCTTTCGTTAATACATTTAAATTAATGTTAAAAGCAAAATTTTGACCCACATTTTCGAACAAAGATCCAATTAAATCCCAAAAGAATAGAGTTAGAGCCCGGGTCCCCACAGTACACAACATCACAGATGCTAGTCTCAAGCTCAAGCGGCCTTTATCCCTGTTTTAGGCGGCTGAATCGACTAGGAACGAATTTAGAATATGCAGTGTTTACAAATGAGTTTCAACATCGAATTACGATTCATTTGTATTAAAGCATAATCGAGGACTTTATCTATGCTGTTTGCATTGGTATACAGATAAAGTATAACAAGACCATAAAAAGTTAAATTATTTTAAAATAAAGATTGTTTATTTCACTTGAGTCAATAAATTCCCTAGCCAACTGTTGGCTTGCAGGACATCTACTCTAACATGGCCAAGCCGTGACTCCCCCTGCACAGCCGCTGCTCTCGGGTCTCATGGGAAAATTCCTATCTTGCATGGACTTTTGTAGCGCCATTACCCTAGCCACTACTAAACAGAATAATAAGCATGCAACATTAAAATTTAATAACAACAATTAAACAGCGGAAACCAAATACTTAATCATCTTACAACCCAAATGAAAACAGAACAATAAAATCAGTCTTAAACATTAATACAACCATAACGAAAACATAATTCTGAACAAGAAAACGATAAACCACAGAAAACATCTACTGGATCACCACCGAAAACGCAACTGCTCTAGCCACTGCCCTGGTCGTCCGAACCGTCCAACATAAGACTTGCCCTATGGAATGGGGTGCCCAAGATGAAAACAAGGACGTGAGCGACAGCTTAATCCTGAATTATCAATTCCTTAATAATACTTAATTAACAACTCATTAATTATCTCATAATTAATACTTCATTAACAACAAGGATTCGGGTCATTACATCCTCCCCTCCTTACAAATATTTCGTCCTCGAAATCAGAAATGAAGTAAAATACAACTAAATAAAATACAACTCAAAACAAATGTTGATACTTTGAGCGCATACGACTCTCTAACTTTCAAGTCGCTTTTGCAGTACCTCGGCGTTGCCATTGCACTAGAACAAGTGGAATGGTCTTGTTTATGAGCTTTTTCTCTTTCCTACCAAGGATTAAAAGCGGCTGCTCGACATAAGTCAAGTCTTCTTCAAGTTGAACATATGTCGGACCAAGAACGTGCGATTCATCTGCTACATACCATCGTACAATGATACATGAAAGACATTATGAATGCTGGACAAATATAGCGGTAAAGCCAATCGATACGCCAAATTTACAACACATTCCAAGATCTCAAAAGGTCCGATGAATCTTGGGGTTAATTTTCCCTTGAGTCCAAATCTCATTACCCTACGGAATGGTGAAATTTTAAGGAAAACTTTTTCCCCTGACTGAAACTGTAGAGGTCTACGCTTGGTATTTGCGTAACTCGAATGATGATCTTGTGCAGTTTTAATTCTCTTCTTGATCAATTACACTACATCAATCGCTTGTTGCACTAATTCGGGTCCTTGCACTTGTCGTTCTCCTACTTCGTCCCAAAACAATGGAGTACGACAATGTGTACCATATAATGCTTCAAACGGAGCCATACCAATGTTGTTGTGGTTGCTATTGTTATATGCAAACTCCACAAGTGGCAGATGATCATGCCATGCTGGTCCAAAATCCAAAGCACAAGCATGCTACATGTCCTCAATTATCTGAATAGTCCTCTCAGACTGACCATCGATCTCTGCATGATAAGCAGTACTCAGACTCAATGTCGTTCCCAATGAATTTTGAAAACTTCCCCAGAACCTTGAGGTAAAGCGTGGATATCTGTCACTGACTATACTTGTTGGCATACCATGATATTTAAGAATCTCTTGGATGTATAGTCTTGCCATGCAATCTAAACTATATTCCCGACTATACGGAATGAAATGTGCTGACTAGTCGGTCGGTCCACAACAACCCAAATTGCATCACAATTTCTTAGAGGACAGGGGAAAGTGGGTGCCAAAATCCATCGTTACATGCTCCCACTTCCACTCAGAGATAGGAAGATTCTGAAGTAATCCTCCTGGTCATCGATGTTCAGCTTTCACTTGCTGACAAACCAAACACTTGGCTACAAACTGATAAAAACTTTTTTTCATAACTTTCCACCAAAACTTGGTCTTAAAATCCTTATACATTTTCATGCTTCCAGGGTGGATACTCAACTTACTCCTATGAGCTTGAGATACAATCTCGTCTCTCAATTTATAATCTTCTAGAACTACGATTCTTCCCGACAGACACAAGGTTCCATCTGTTTGGAATGCAAAGCCAGATGAGTTGTCTCTGTTAGCTAACCTTGCTAACTTTTTCACTTTCAGGTCAGAAAACCGAGCTTCTCTGATTTTGGCATACAACGACGATTCAGATAAAATGCTCGTTACTCGAATGTGTTCCATTCCTTTATTATGACGGAAGTGAAATCCCAGAGAACAACAATCTTGGATTCCACTTGATATAAAACTTGTCTGAAGTGCATATAATATCACCTTGCGACTAAGAGCATCAGCTATAAGATTCGCTGATCCTGGGTGATACTTGATTTCGCAATCATAATCCTTTAACAAATCCATCCATCTTCTTTGGCTCATATTAAACTGCGCTTGAGTGAAAATATACTTCAAACTCTTGTGATCTGTAAAGATCTCAAATCTCTCTCCGTAGAGATAGTGTCGCCAGATATTTAAAGCAAACCCAATCGCTGTCAATTTCATATCATGAACTGGATAATTCTCTTCATGCTTCTTGAACTGTCTGGATTCTTATGCAATCACATGACCATTCTGGGTTAAAACGCACCCAAGTCCTTGAAGTGAGGCATCATTGTAAACAATGTACCCCCTGATCCAGATGGCAGAGCTAAAATTGGTGCAGTTGTCAAACGTTGATTCAGTTCATTGAAACTATTTTCACAATCATGTGTCCATTTCAACTGCACATTTTTACACGTCATTTGTGTCAATGGTTTGGCAATCTAAGAAAATCCTGAGATCAATCTCCGGTAATAACCCGCCAAACCTAGAAAACTTCTTATCTCTTGAGTTGATTCCGGTTGTGCCCAACTCAACACTGCTTCGATCTTGCTACGATCAACCGATGTCCCATCTTTGGATATAACATGTCCCAAGAAGACAACTCTGTCGAGCCAAAACTCGCACTTGTTCAACTTAGAATACAGTTGGTGATTTCTTAAGGTTAGAAACACAATCCTTAAATGTTGTGCATGCTCTTTAAGGCTACGAAAGTATACCAGTATGTCATCAATAAATAAAATGACAAACTTGTCAAGATACTCTTGGAGTACTCGGTTCATCAAATCCATAAATACTGCTATAAGCATTTGTCAAACCAAACGGCATCACTAGAAACTCGTAATGCCCATACCTTGTTCGAAATGCCGTCTTAGGGATATCACTTGTTGAAGTCAAAGTTGATGATATCCAGACCGTAAATCGATCTTCGAGTACACTGAATTCCCTTGCAGTTGATCAAACAAAACATCAATCCGTGGTAACGGATATTTGTTCTAGAATGTTACTCGGTTCAACTGTCGATAATCTATGCAAAGTCGCATAGACCCATCCTTCTTTTCAACGGACAACACTGGTGCTCCCCAAGGAGACACACTGGGTCTAATGTATCCCTTGTCAGAAGATCTTGTAACTGTTGTTTCAACTCTTTCATCTCTGTTGGCGCCAATCTATAAGGCGCTCTGGAAATAGGTGTGGTTCCTAGTATCAACTCTATCTCCGCTTCCACTTCCCTCTCCGAAGGAAATCCAGGAATTTCATCGGAGAAAAAATCAGGAAATTCATCGACAACTAGAATGTTCTTCACGTCGATTACATCCTTCGATACGTCAACAGCATAAATGAGGTATCCTTCTCCCCCTTTCGCTAAAGCCCGTTGTGCCTTTACAACAGACACTAATAGCATTGGAGGTCAAGCTCCCTCACTGAAGAAGAACCAATTCTCGTCTCCTTCTGGACGAAACTGAACAAGATATTGATAACAATCTACAGTCACTCTATACTTAGTCAATAGGTCGATTCCCATAATATTATCGAAATCTTCCATAGCCAATATCATCAAATTGTTAGACAAGTATTTTCCCTCAAACTCTAACAAATAGTCTACTACAAGTCGTTTAGCTAAGACCTCTTTTCTCATTGGTGTAGAAACCGATATCAAAACATCTAATGACATGTAGAGTAGTTTATGCTTCTTAACAAACATTGATGCTATGAATGAATGCGATGCCCCAGTGTCAATTAATACATATGCAAGAATACCACATAAATTAAAATTACCTGCAATGACTCTCTTGTTTTGCTCCTCAGCTTGTTCTTGGTTTAGGGCAAACACTTGCCCCTGAACTCGTGGGCGTTGCTGAGATCCTTGTGATATTCCTCCACAACGAGAACGTTGGGCAGGAAAACCCTTCTGTTGCACAGTAGCCTGAGACTGTTTTCCACTATAAGACCCTTTTATAGAACCTCCGCCTCCACTCCGATTCTCCAAATTAGGGCAATCCCTCTTTATGTGACCTAAACCACCACAATTGAAGCAAGCACATGTTGCTCTTCGACAATTCTCCGTCTGGTGATTGCCTCTGCAGTGGCCACATTGCATATTTTTCCTGCCAGAGCTGTGTACCCCTCCTGAACCGAAAGAAGAAGATACTGATTTCTTGAAAGACTGACCTCTTAGTCCCAACGAACTAGAGCTTTTGCTAGCTTGCATAGCCTTCCTCCTAGCAATAATGATCTCAGCATGACGACAACGATTCACTAATCCTTCGTAAGAAGTAGGATCGTCACAGACAGAAACTCGATCAATAATCTCCTGTTTCAAACCATTCAAAAAGTGAGAATATTTTGCTGCATAATTCTCACTAATGTGAGGAGCGTACGGCAACAGATCCGTAAAATTCTTATGATAATCCTCAATGCTTGAATCTTCTTGCTTAATGGTCAACAGTTTGATCTCCTTCGCTTGAAGAAGAGCTGGAGGAAAGTGATGATTGATGAAGGACTGACGGAAATGTTCCCAACGAATCCGCCCATGCTGCTGAACTAGAATAGCATAAACATGTTTCCACCATTTCCGAGCTTTTCCTTGGATAATGAAATCGTCTACCTCCATCTTCTCATCCTCATCATAGTGCAGCACTAAAAAACACTGCTCCATGATATCGGCCCAAGCTTCAGCAAAATCGGCATTATCATCTTCGGTCAACAGTGGAAGTCTAATCTACATGAAATCCATAATGTTGACACGATTCCTACGTATCCTTTCATCGTGATCTCAGTGACGCCTTCTGTCACGATCTCTACGACGATGTTCTCGGCCAGCCTCATCGTCCCCATAACGGCCATGTCCCACAGTTCCGTGACTGCTTCCATCTCCTGACATATGAATGGAAACTAAAATCTATCTCTAAATCCTCAAAACAGAACTAATGTCCCAAAAATTTTTGCATGCTCTGATACCACCAAATGTATCGCCATTAACCGAGCCACTACTAAACAGACTAATAAGCATGCAACATTAAAACTTAATGACAATAATTAAGTTAGAGTAGGTGCACGTCGAGCCAAGTGTTGGCCGACTGTTCACAATGAAACTCTATGTATAAACGATCTTTATTTTAATAATATTTGAAATTATTATTTTGGCACACCTTTATCTGTATACCCATGCTAGTTGCATAGATAAAGCCCTTGAATATACAAATAATAGAAAGCATATGAGATGCTCATATAAAGAGTATCATGAAACTCATATTTGGAATACTGTGTATTCTAAACAGTTCCTAGTCGATTCAGCCGCCGCTAAGAAGGATATAGGCCGCTCGAGTTCGAGACTAGTATCTGCGATGTGAGTACCATGTTTCATTGGTATGGGACATTGTGATGTCCGAGCATGCAGATAGGTGCTCCTTGTAGAGTGCATTGAACAACCCTCCATAAAGAACTTTCCAAGTGGTTCTCACTTATCGAGTGGAAACGTCCTGGTTTGTGGTTGTACACCATTAGTCCTTATGACCCGAGACAACATTGAGACTATATGTGCTAGCATTAGACTTTGACTTGTTTACCGACTCTCAAGGGGTCATCAGGTGGCAAGGTTGGGTGTTTTGTCGAAACATATAGGAGTCGATGCATTGTAGTCGAGGATTCACAGGCTTACCTTCGGGTATGGATATCCTATGTGTATGTAGTATGAAATCTCTGATCAAAGTATGGTGGTAATTATGAAAGGGGTTTCATAGATTACACCATCGATGCAACTACGACGTGACACATGGTATTGATTCATTGACAACTCTCGATAAACCAATGGTTGTCGAATCGGTCGTGATATATGAGTTGAAGGGACCGTACTGTACGCTAACCATAATTGAATGGTTCTTGCAGGCACTATCATTTGATACTTAGGAAATCATGTAAGCGATGCTGCTAGGTGTTTAACATGATTGGTTGTGTACTATCAGACTTGAGTTCTGACGTTCTTTGTTATCAAAGAGTTGATAAGTAATAGTGGAGCAATTTGGGTATGCTCGTATAAGGACATGTTTAGTTCGAATCACATGGAGATGTGAACCCACGGCTAGTTGTATCAATGAACCATTGAGGGTCACAAAAGTGCTAAATTTCTAGATCCTGTGGAGAAGTAAAATAGTTCAATGTGTTGAACGGCTTATAAAGGAGTTTATAAGCGTAAATAAAAATAGAAGTATGACTTCTATTAGGAGAATGTAACTTTTAATTTGAGGAAGTGTTCCTAAATTAAAAGTTGGCCAAACGAGTAATGTATTTGAATATTGTGATTTTCATATACATTATTATGGACTAAATTAAAGTAATTCAAGTGTTGAATTAATTAAACACTATTGGACTTAGTAGAGTCCAAATAATTAAATTAATTCAAGTGTTGAATTAATTAGACAACATTGGGCCTTGTAGAGCCCAATTAGAAATAATTATTAAACTAGTGGACTTGAGTTAAATCAAGTAAATGTTAAATGGTCTCAAATATGTTTGAGACATTTAAATAAAAGTCCATGGGCCTTTTAATTGTTACAAGCCCAAGTAAAATGCATTCTTGGAAGGCGAAGGGTTGGAGACAACTTTTGAGTTAATGGCATGGCATGCACATGCAACTTTTTGACTCAACTTTTTCCACAACCAAGAAAATACTCCTCCCTCTCTCCTACAACACACCATGACCGAAATTTTCATGCTCATTCTCCACCATTTTTGCTTCTTCACTTGTTGATGAAAGCACACACTTCTCAAAGAAAAATGCTCTAATTTTTCTAGTGAAAAATTAGAGTGGATCTACCTTATTAGTGGTGGACCTAATTTGAAGAAAGAAGTCCAAAAGAAAGATGAAGCTTGTAGATTGTCTACCTTCAAGAGCTAAGTTGTTTACAACTTAGTTGGAGCCAAAATCAATCTTTGTGATTGATAGGTATATCTTCTAAACACACTATGTGAAACATTTCGTGTTTTTGTATTTGCTACACATTATAGGCATGAGGTATTCGGTTTGCTTGTTGAAAAACAAATTTTGAAAATTCCGTTGTGCATTTGAACACCTAAAACCGATCCCCTTTCAAGTGGTATCATGAGTTAAAGATAATATTTTGTGTAGCATAGACATAATATTATATTGAGGTCAATTTCTAACCGCATGAGACAAATTTTTCGCATCAAATCGTGGCCGGTTTCGGGGAAGACTTTGGGCAGCAAGTTGCAGCCCATTTCGGGCAACTCGGGCTGCCCGAGGGGCTGCCCATTTCAGGCAGCAAGGGCAGCCCCTTGGGCTGCCCGAACCCCTCTATGTTTTAATAAATAAAAAAATTTGTTCTTGTTGGCCGGAATTCGACGACGGAGCTCCGGCGACGGCGATGAAGACTAGGGTTTCCAAAAGTATTTTAGATTATCAAAGTGTCATGGGCCTTGATGTTGTTGGGCCATTAGATGGCTAACATATTTGTGAAATTTAAATGGGCCAAAATGTTTTTGGTGAAAAATGATTTTTTGGGCCATTAAGTTTAAATTTAATAAGTTGCAAATATTTTCTCATGAAATGAATAATTGAAGTTGGACTTTAATTATTTATAGTAAATGGTGATTTACAAGAAATTCGGTTATAAATAAATAAATTAGAAAGTAGACAAATGTGTTTGTATACTTTTTTTAATTTAGTTTATAATCGTGGTGGTTAGTGATTGGATCAAGATATATAATTATTGTGATAATTAATTGATGGTGTGTGATATTTGATATTATGCATGAAGGATGATCAAAAGCCCAAGCCCAATTTGCTAGGTGTATGCTAGGATATTTTGTGTTGAATGATTGTAATAATTATCAAATTTAAAGTGGGCTTGGTTTATGGCCCGTTCCCACCCCATGAGATGTATCCCTATTTGCCATGGATATTTATTTGTAAATATTAGTATAGTGGAAGATCAAGATTGGAAGATGGGGGCCATGATGATTATGAATATCGAAGACATGTAAATATTGGAAGCTAATGTAATAGTTGCATTTACATCCCATGCATTTCCCTAGGATTGGACCTAGGCCCGTGCTTAGCTCACACGGGCCATTAGTATTGGGGCGATTGATCATCCTTGTTTTGTTTAATGTTTATAATATATGCATGATATGTTATAAATAATGAGTATGTGCGTTATTATTATGATAATAACAAAGTTGCATGAATCCGGCAAACATACGATCAAACATGGCGAGCTTTTAAATAAAATTAATGATGAGACCTTTCAAAATAAAAAACCCTCATTTTGAATAAGATTCAAAATTAATATCAAGCCCGAAAAGGGGAATTATAAATTTGTTTATAATTTCATGTCTTCCATCGACAATGGGTGCATGATGAACGCTACCCGTGCTCGGAAAGCTGTGACATCCATTGACATGGTGATGTGAACTACGAGGAACTCCCATAATTTCGGCTCATATTATTGGGGAACTCATGGCAACCGTCCATTAAGGTTCAACATCGATGGGTAAGGCTTGACACGTGAAGATGAACGACGTCATATTATTGGGTCCTAATCAAACGTAGACAAAAGTTTACGTAGAGGGTTGCATTGTGATGCAATTGGAAACTACCTTTTAGGAATTGTGATTGGCTGATATTATTCGGGATCATAATTCGCTAATTGGACCTTGCGTACCTACTGAGGAAAGGAGTTTCCCGTTTTCACTAGAGGGTAGTGAAAGATGTCAAAACAGTGGGAGTAAACATTTATAAAGTTAAAGTCCATACTTTATATCTTACTAAATATTTTAAAATAGTCTTTAACATTTATCTGTTTTATTTTTCAATACTTTTTGACAATGTCTTCGATTCGCAATTCGCTATCTGTAATACTCGACAAACACATATTAAACAGACCTAATTACCTCTATTGGCTAAGAAATCTGAAAATCGTCTAGAATTCGGAAAGGATAGCATATACACTTACTGAGTCACTCCCTGTTCAGGCTCCGACTAGCTGCAGTCCTGAGGAATTGCAGACTTACAAGGATTGGTGTGACCATAATTTGAAAGCCAAGTGTTATATGCAGGCTTCTATGAAAGATGAGAAGTCGGTTCTTTAAGTGGGTTCTTCATCTGGTGCGAAGATTGATCCACATGGGAAAGGAAAGAAGCGTTATTTCCAATGTCCCAAGAAGAACGTGCCCTTGAAGAGGCAAGCTCCGAATCCCGTTGTGACAGCCACACAAGTAAAGACTGACAAGACTGCTGATATTTGTCATCAGTGCAAAAGGCCTGGACATTGGAGGCGTAACTGCAGAGAATATCTTGCCCAGAAGAGTTCTGGAAACGTAATGTTCTATATTGAAGTAAACATTTCAATTAACATTACTTCTTGGGTATTGGATACCGGCTGTGACTCACATCTCTGTAATGAGTTACAGGTGATGGGAAGAAGTAGAAGGCTTAGGGAAGGTGAGACCTTCTTGAGGATGGGCAATGGAGCAAGAGTTGCTGCCAAGGCCAAAGGAAATGTTTACTTATTGTTCAACATTGATTTTAAGTTGATTTTAAGAGATGTTTGTTTGTACCCGATTTGTTAAAAAAAAAAACATTGTTTCCATTTCTATGCTTGATAAACATGGATATTCTTGTTTATTTAGCAAAGGTGTTTACAACATTTACAAGAATGAATGTTTAATTGGTACCGGAGAACTTGGAAACGATCTCTATAACTTAAAATTGAAAGATATTCCACTAAACAATGTCCAAGCAATAACAACAACAAACAAGCGAAAGCAACCCTAAGAAGGATGAACAAGCTAGTGGGAGTGGGCATGTTTGATATGTCTGATATTAATGCTCTCACGGCTTGTGAATCCTGTATAAAAGGAAAGATGACCAAAATTCCCTTTAAGGGCCATGTGGAGCGAGCCAAAGGGTTATTGGATTTGATCCATACCGATATGTGCGGTCCGTTTAGCATCACCACTAAGTATGGACATGCCTACTTCATCACCTTTACTGATGACTTTTCGAGGTATGGGTATGTGTATTTGATGAAATACAAATCTGAAGCCTTTGAAAGGTTCAAAGAATTCAGAAGTGAAGTAGAGAAATAGTTGGGACGAAGCATTAAGACACTTCGATCGGATCAAGGTGGTGAGTACTTGAGTTCCGAGTTCCAAGAGTATCTTAGGGAGAATAGGATTCTCTCGCAGTCGACTCCGCCTGCTACACCACAGTTGAATGGTGTTTAGGAGCGTCATAACCGGACTTTGATGGACATGGTTCGGTCTATGATTGGGTTCACGGAGTTGTCGCCATCCTTTTGGGGATATGCGCTTGAGACAGCGGCACTGTTGTTGAATAATGTCCATTCAAAGGCAGTTGATAAGACACCATATGAGATATTGATGGATAAGCCTCGCAAGTATTCTTATCTTAGAATATGGGGGTGCCCTGCTTATGTGAAGCAGGTAGTGGGAGATAAATTAGATAGTCGATCCATTTTATGTTATTTTGTGGGATATCCAAGGAATTATGTTGGATATTACTTCTATCATCCCCAAGAAACAAAGGTGTTTGTTTCTAGGAACGCAACCTTTTTGGAAAAGGAATATCTATTAGATAGAAAAGGGTAGATGATAGAACTCGAAGAAGTTCTAGAAACGCCCACAATTATAAAACCCACACCCGAAGAGCCAAGAGAGGAGATACAAGATCCTAGAAGATCCGAGAGAGTCTCGAGACCACCTATGAGGTATGGTCTGCTTCTTGAAGAGGTCCATGATGAGCCTAACCATGGATGTGATCCAAGGACCTTCAAGGAAGCGTTATCTGATGCCGATTCATCCAAGTGGCTTGAAGCAATGGAATCTGAGATGAATTCCATGAATTCGAAACAAGTGTGGAATCTCGTGGATCCACCTGAGGGAATTGTTCCCATAGGATGTAAATGGATTTAAAAAAAGGAAACTTGGGGCGGATGGGAAGGTATTGACCTTCAACGCGTGATTGATGGCAAAAGGATATACTCAAAGACAAGGAGTTGACTTTGAGAAAACCTTTTCTCCAGTTGCAATGTTCATGTCCATAAGGATATTGCTAGTCATAGCTGCATGGTATGACTATGAGATATGCCAGATGGATGTCAAGACAGCCTTTCTTAATGGAGATATTAAGGAAGAGATTTACATGTCTCAACCTGAAGGGTTTACATCTGTCGGAAGTGAGCATATGGTATGCAAACTTCAGAGATCTATTTATGGTCTAAAGCAGGAATCTTGGAGTTGGAACCTTAGATTCGATAGTACAATCAAAGAGTTTGGTTTTACTAAGAATCCCGAGAAACCCTGCGTGTATAAGAAGGTCAGTGGGAGTACTGTGACATTCCTGGTGGTGTATGTTGATGACATTCTACTCATTGGGAATGATGTAGGGATGTTGCAATCAACTAAGATATGGTTAGCGAGTAAGTTCTCAATGCAGGACTTGGGTGAAGCATCTTTTGTATTGGAAATACAGATATATAGAGATAGATCAAAAAGATTTCTTGGTCTCACCCAATCCACATACATTGATACCATCGTGAAGCGGTGCTCGATGGATGAGTCCAAGAGAGGACATCTACCAATGTGTCATGGCATGTCCCTATCCAAGTCTATGTATCCCAAGACTGATGCAGAGATAGCGGCGATGACACGCATTCCTTATAACCCTGGTCTTCCACATTGGAAAGCTGTGAAAGACATCCTCAAGTATTTGAGAAGGACCAATAAGTTGTTCCTGGTCTATGGGGGTGGAGAACTGAAATTGGAAGGCTATACCGATTCTAGATTCCAAAGCGATATAGATTACTCGAATTCAACCTCTGGGTTCGTATTCATGCTCAATGGTGCTACTGTCTCTTGGAAGAGTTCCAAGAAAGACAGTACTACGGATTCCCGCACAGATGACGAATACATTGCTGCATCAGATGCTGCAAAGGAGGCTATTTGGATAAGGAATTTCGTCCAAGAGTTGGGCGTCATTCCTAATGATGTAGCTCATGTCCCTGTGTTTTGTGACAACACGGGAGCTATATCTCAAGCAAAGGAGCCAAGGTCTCATCAGAAGTCCAAACATGTATTGAGAAAGTACCACATCCTCCGAGAGATTGTGGAAAGAGGAGATGTCTCAATTGACAAAGTTGGCTCCGCAGATAATGTTGCTGATCCGCTAAATAAGCCTTTACCTGGACCATTATTCGAGAAGCATCGCGAATCGATGGGTTTGAAGCATATGGGTAGTTGGCTCTAGTGCAAGTGGGAGATTGTTAGAGTAGGAGCACGTCGAGCCAAGTGTTGGCCGATTGTTCACAATGAAACTCTATGTATAAACGATCTTTATTTTAATAATATTTGAAATTATTATTTTGGCACATCTTTATCTTTATACCCATGCTAGTTGCATAGATAAAGCCCTTGAATATACAAATAGTAGAAAGAATATGAGATGCTCATATGATGAGTATCATGTAACTCATCTTTGGAATACTGTATATTCTAAACAGTTCCTAGTCGATTCAGCCGCCGCTAAGAAGGATATAGGCCGCTCGAGTTCGAGACTAGTTTCTGCGATGTGAGTACCATGTTTCATTGGTAGGGGTCATTGTGATGTCCGAGCATGCAGATAGGTGCTCCTTGTAGAGTGCACTGAACAACCCTCCATAAAGGATTTTCCAAGTGGTTCTCACTTATCGAGTGGAAACGTCCTGGTTTATGGTTGTACACCATTAGTCCTTATGACCCGGGACAACATTGAGACTCTATGTTCTAGCATTACACTTTGACTTGTTTACCGACTCTCAAGGGGTCATCAGGTGGCAAGGTTGGGTGTTTTGTCGAAACATACAGGAGTCGATGCATTGTAGTCGGGGATTCACCGCTTACCTTCGGGTATGGATATCCTATGTGTATGTAGTATTAAATCTCTGATCAGAGTATGGTGGTAATTATGAAAGGGTTTCATAGATTACACCATCGATACAACTATGACATGACACATAGTATCGATTCATTGACAACTCTCGCTAAACCAATGGTTGTCGAATCGGTCGGGATATATGAGTTGAAGGGACCGTACTGTACACTAAACATAATTGAATGGTTCTTGCATGCACTATCATTTGATACCTAGAGAATCATGTAAGCGATGCTGCTTGGCGTTTAACATGATTGGTTGGGTACTATCAGACTTGAGTTTTGACGTTCTTGTTATCAAGGAGTTGATAAGTAAGAATGGAGCAATTGGGGTATGCTCGTATAAGGACATGTTTAGTCCGAATCACATGGAGATGTGAACCCACAGCTAGTTGTATCAATGAACCATTGAGGGTCACACAAGTGTTAACTTTCTAGATCCCGTTGAGAAGTAAAATAGTTCAATGTGTTGAACGGCTTATAAAGGAGTTTATAAGCGTAA
Source organism: Primulina eburnea (assembly GCF_022965805.1). Lineage (NCBI taxonomy): Eukaryota > Viridiplantae > Streptophyta > Magnoliopsida > Lamiales > Gesneriaceae > Primulina > Primulina eburnea. The sequence goes on along the minus strand of NC_133106.1, from coordinate 12,484,865 downwards.
ATAAAAATAGAAGTATGACTTCTATAAGGAAAATGTAACTTTTAATTTGAGGAAGTGTTCCCAAAATTAAAAGTTGGCCAAACGAGTAATGTATTTGAAAATTGTGATTTTCATATACATTATTATGGACTAAATTAAAGTAATTCAAGTGTTTAATTAATTAAACACTAGTGAACCTAGTAGAGTACAAATAATTAAATTAATTCAAGTGTTGGATTAATTAAACAACATTGGGCCTTGTAGAGCCCAATTAAAAATAACTACTAAACTAGTGGATTTGAGTTAAATCAAGTAAATGTTAAATGGTCTCAAATATGTTTGAGACATTTAAATAAAAGTCCATGGGTCTTGTAATTGTTACAAGCCCAAGTAAAATGCATGCTTGGAAGGTGAAGGGTTGGAGATAATTTTTGAGTTAATGGCATGGCATGCACATGCAAATTTTTGACTCAACTTTTTCCACAACTAAGAAAATACTTGTGGGGACCCGGACGCTGATCTTTTTCTTAATCATCTTTGGGACTTAATTATCAATTAAGATAAATAGGGTCTAAAATTTTTTTCCTTTTTACAATGCATCTGCGGAAGGTAATGGAATCATGCTATTATACAAATCAGTATAATAATACAAATCTTGTACAACATTTATCTAGTTCAACTAAGGTTCAACTACTATAATCAAGTAATAACACCTACTCTACAATAAGTCCGGAATCACCACGCTAAACTCGTCTTCTCTCGTCTTCTTCTCGACCCCGATCATGCCCCACCTGTTGTCATGCACACATACAAAATAAGACAACAACCGGATAACTCCGGTGAGAATAAATCTCAGTATAAAACATGGTAAGCATGTATAGAAACAATCTAAATCATAAAACATGCTATCATGATCATATTCAAAAGTAATAGATTTCATAATCTATGAAATCAAATCAAAATAAGCATGCAACTCAATTCAGATAAACATGCAATTTAAACCAAATCATATAAACATGCTGTCATAACTGAAAGCAATAAACATGGGTTTCATAGTCTATGAAACCATATCTATAAACACATGAATTTCTAGTCAAATCATGTCTAGACTCGACTCAACTATAACTCTAGAGAGCCCAGGGTGAATAAGACGTCACTGTCTGCCACCTACCCTCCCAATCGGGGTGACGTACGTCTTATTCCTAGACTTCGGTCATATCTGTATCGAATAATCTACAATAGGGCGGTGTCTGCTCCTATGTAACGATACACCGAACGTCTAGAAGTCTGACTGTTTCTGTCAAACTTTCCTATCTCAAATGCAATGCATAACCATCTGTAAACAATGCATAATTATCTCAAAAGATTCGAATACAATTCTATAAACAATTCATAATCATATCAAAAGATAAACAATAAGTCTAGTATGTGATTTAGTTGGGAAACTCAAATGAGATCTAATTTGAGTTATGTCTCCCCAAATATCACATGAATTATACCTTTGTCGTCCCTGTCTGACGAAGACGATGACCTGTATTCAACTCTGTCCATATCAAATCTGAAATGACAATATCGAATACGCTGTATCAGTAAATAACTCAATATACAATCTGTTCTGATCAATACTCAATTCAGTATACAATCTGATCAATATCTGAACAAAATACAGTCTGAGTCATATCAATAATATCACAATCTAATCGAAGTCATATCTGAATCTGATTAATCTAAATCAACTGATGTTTAAACGGCATAACAACACAGTCTCGATACCCCGTCAGTCTAAACATCACAGATATAAAATCAGACTTCGTAATCAATAACAATACTAGTCATAAACTCAATAACAATACAAATATGATATGAAATCTCAGTCAAATCAACTCTGATATCGTAACAAATACAGAAATCATCTGTTCTTCAATCTGACTTCAATTATACGATGTCTACGGTAGCAGAAACACCATATTTGAATCATATTCAGTTCTGACAACATCATAAATTCAAAACATGTCTAAACGTAATAAAACTTATGTTCTTGTATAGCTCGTAGCTAGAGGAACACGATACTACAATCGGATTCGAAAACAGATGGACTGATTTCTCGTAACACTCAATTCTCACTCGGAAGAAGTTGAAGCTTCCCTCGGTTCTTTATTTCTGATTCTGGTGGAGAATTGTTTGTGTATACATATATATATCCATCTCGCATGCAAGGCAAGTGGCACCATGCATGTGTTGCACGTTGCGCGCATATGCGCGTACAAAGCCGCGCATATGCGCCAGTTATTCAAACTAGCGATTTTCCTTCTCGCGCATATGCGCCCATTACTTCCGCGCATATGCGCCAACCATTCTGTCCCTCCCGCGCATATGCGCCATTTACGTCGCGCATATGCGCCGATGCTTCTGGACATGCCGCGCATGTGCGCGCAGTGAAGTCGCGCATGTGCGCGCGGGCTTCTGTCCTCCTCGCGCATGTGCGCCGATACCCATCGCGCATGTGCGAGAGGACGCTTTCTTGGCACATTTATTTCGATTCTTTTCTCGACTCTCTCGGTCCGATCCGTTCCGTCTATAATTACCTTGATTAATGAATAAATCATTTCAGATTAATCTCAGATTACCGGAATAAAATCTCGGGCATTACATTTCTCCCCCTCTTAGATCTGAGTTCGTCCTCGAACTCGTAAACAATCAATTCATATATATCAGAAGAAATGTATACTAGGGTTTAAGTCTAAACTCAGATCTCTAATTCCAGTCTGGAATAAGAATTCTCTAAGTATAATATCATGATACTTCTCTAATTCTTTCTGCTAGAATCAATCTCGCATTACTGGCTATACAACATCCGTATATAACAATCTATAGCTCATGATATATCAGTACTATTAGCTATTATCCATCTATTATCCTCAAATCAAGGATATCATTCCCCTACCAACTGTCATCATCCGACGTTGGCATAATAAATCTGTCAAATCTGATCTATATTCATTCTTTTCTGCCTTCTCTGGAAAAGAATTCTGTAGTATTCACTGTATAATATCTTGTCTGTAACTATCTCACTACCCATCTGATAATATGATAGCTGTAATTATACAATAATTCATATAATGACAATATGAAATATCCTCTAGTGCTAATATCTAGCACTTCAGTTCTCTGAATATCTTCCAATATCTGGATAGTATACTCTGACTATCTGTCAATCTTTGAATATTCTGCGAAATAACGTATAGTATAATCTGTCATAAGTGCAGAATCAATCAAAATCACAATCTGATATAATCTACTTCTACATTCTGGTCAATCTGACTATGTTTTGACATCAATCTGTGTCATTTAGTACTGTTTGTACGTCATCTTGTACAAACTAATAGATATAGATTGAACAATCTGTCAATCATAATCATATTATATCACAATCTAGAAGATATTGGGATAATCTCATTACGAAATTCATCGAAATATACTCCCCATGTCGAATCAGAAATATACTAAGTCTGTAATAAATCTTCTGATTTCTATCTTTCTGTCTTCTCTGTTAGCGATTCAGACATATCAGTACAATTTCTGCCAACAATTCTGTACAAATCTGTCACAACTGACTTAATCTGTCTATATCAAAATTGTCTGTTCGAATCTCATACATTCTCAGTTAGCAAAATGAACACTGAATCCACTACAATGCATTTCTGACACTATCTGTAATTTCAAATTCAAACTACTCGATATAAACAAATCAGTTAATAATAAAATTTAAAGAAAATACCTACCTGGTATTCGGCTCTGATTATAAATATCAATTCTGTTATACAACTCTGAAACATTCTGATATCATAACACCATCAGTCTAATACAAAACACAAAATCACATATTTGTTTCTCTGACCGATACTCTGCTCTGATTATCGAAATACTGTTCTGACCACTCTGATCACGTTTCTGAACTGCTAAAATTCTCGAATTCATTTTTGATACAAGCTGAACTGTATAAACTCTCAACGATTCATAAAATCTGTATCAATACTGATTCAGAATAACAATAATCTATACTGATCTAGTAAATATATAGGATTGTAACTTCTAACAATACTATCGATTCTGACAAATCAATCAGATCTTCCTGCCATACTGATCAACTGCTATATATCATCTGCAAATATAATATGCTCCCCAAACAATACAATCTGTATAAAATACTGATCTAGAAGCAATAATTCTCAAGCAGTTTAAAACACAATCATATCAGATAATCTGTCAACTCATATATTATCAATCTCTGACAATTCTGACATTTCTGACTTTCTGATCTTTCTGATATCGGTATCTGATCAGTCACTGATCACAATATCAACTGTCTCAAAATCAATCAGTATACTAACATCAGATATCATCTATTCTGAATACAATCTGTTATGGATTCTGGGTCTATTTCTCAATTGAACGTTGTACCCTAAGATCTTCGGGACCGTCTCTGGGGACAAACTTTAGCAAAGTGTCCCGGCTGTCCACAAATATTGCATCTACCAGGCACTCCCTAGCACTGCTCGGTGGGATGTCTCCCTCCGCAACTCCTACAATACACTTCAGTATGGCTTGGACCAGAAACGCTAGAGCTAGATGAACCACTTCCCATCTTCTTGAATGGCTTCTTCCGAGCTTTCAGCAAATCTTGCTTCCCACTCGTACTGCCGCGATCAAATCTGATAGGGGATTGCTGTGTCTGGGGTTGTTTCACACACAACCTCCCTAGCTGTCTAATCAGACTCGCCTCAGCTCTCTTTGCTTTACTCAGGATGTCGGCAAAATGGTAAGGTCGCTGCAGATTCATAAATGCAACTACCTCCGAATTCAACCCTCTGATGAACTGTTTTACTATAGCTTCATCATTTCCAGCTACCTGAGGAGCAAAATGCAGTAGAGTAGAGAATTTGGCGGTATATTCATCAATATTCAACTGACCTTAGCTCAAATTCTCAAACTCTGCTTTCTTGTCCTCTCGATACGAGGCTGAGAAAAATCGTCGATAAAATTCAGTTCTGAATATTTCCCACGAAATCACTGTACCTCTCTGTTCCCACATTCTTCTACTGGTAATCCACCAACTCCTGGCGGCTTCTCGTAACTGATAAGGTACCATTTTAACTCTCTGTTCATCTGTACAATCAAGTAAATCGAACAATATTTCTATGTCATCAAACCAGTTCTGACAATCTTCGGACGTCTCGATACCATTCAGAATCGGCGGCTGCAATAACTGAAATTTTTTCATCTTTCCTTCTAGCTGAGTTTCTGATGCATCTATCTGTTCAGAAGAAGTACTGCCCTTTTCTGAAATTCTTCGAGGTGGTATATCTGAATATTAAACAAATTAATACACAATCTATATAATCTGTCTCAGCCCTCCTCTGATCATATACCTCTGATCCAGACTCGGTTCTGATTCATGCTTAACAATTACATGCTGCAATCAACTCAGATAGCAAACAACATGTAATAGAGAAAGCAATAAATCATGCTAGCACCCATAATGTAAGTCAACATTGACATAAATCTCATGCTAGCAATCACATGCAAGGAAGAAAATTCAATCTACCCCGCTCATTCTCTTCTATCTCAATCTAAAGGATCTATCAGTTCTGACTATCTCAATCTAAAGGATCTATCGCTCTGATACCACCTGTTGTGGGGACCCGGACGCTGATCTTTTTCTTAATCATCTTTGGGACTTAATTATCAATTAAGATAAATAGGGTCTAAAATTTTTTTCCTTTTTACAATGCATCTGCGGAAGATAATGGAATCATGCTATTATACAAATCAGTATAATAATACAAATCTTGTACAACATTTATCTAGTTCAACTAAGGTTCAACTACTATAATCAAGTAATAACACCTACTCTACAATAAGTCCGGAATAACCACGCTAAACTCGCCTTCTCTTGTCATCTTCTCGACCCCGATCATGCCCCACCTGTTGTCATGCACACATACAAAACAAGACAACAGCCGGATAACTCCGGTGAGAATAAACCCCAGTATAAAACATGGTAAGCATGTATAGAAACAATCTAAATCATAAAACATGCTATCATGATCATATTCAAAAGTAATAGATTTCATAATCTATGAAATCAAATCAAAATAAGCATGCAACTCAATTCAGATAAACATGCAATTTAAACCAAATCATATAAACATGCTGTCATAACTGAAAGCAATAAACATGAGTTTCATAGTCTATGAAACCATATCTATAAACACATGAATTTCTAGTCAAATCATGTCTAGACTCGACTCAACTATAACTCTAGAGAGCCCGGGGTGAATAAGACGTCACTGTCTGCCACCTACCCTCCCAATCGGGGTGACGTACGTCTTATTCCTAGACTTCGGTCATATCTGTATCGAATAATCTACAATAGGGCGGTGTCTGCTCCTATGTAACGATACACCGAACGTCTAGAAGTCTGACTGTTTCTGTCAAACTTTCCTATCTCAAATGCAATGCATAACCATCTGTAAACAATGCATAATTATCTCAAAAGATTCGAATACAATTCTATAAACAATTCATAATCATATCAAAAGATAAACAATAAGTCTAGTATGTGATTTAGTTGGGAAACTCAAATGAGATCTAATTTGAGTTATGTCTCCCCAAATATCACATGAATTATACCTTCGTCGTCCCTGTCTGACGAAGACGATGACCTGTATTCAACTCTGTCCATATCAAATCTGAAATGACAATATCGAATACGATGTATCAGTGAATAACTCAATATACAATCTGTTCTGATCAATACTCAATTCAGTATACAATCTGATCAATATCTGAACAAAATACAGTCTGAGTCATATCAATAATATCACAATCTAATCGAAGTCATATCTGAATCTGATTAATCTAAATCAACTGATGTTTAAACGACATAACAACACAGTCTCGATACCCCGTCAGTCTAAACATCACAGATATAAAATCAGACTTCGTAATCAATAACAATACTAGTCATAAACTCAATAACAATACAAATCTGATATGAAATCTCAGTCAAATCAACTCTGAAATCGTAATAAATACAGAAACCATCTGTTCTTCAATCTGACTTCAATTATACGATGTCTACGGTAGCAGAAACACCATATTTGAATCATATTCAGTTCTATCAACATCATAAATTCAAAACATGTCTAAACGTAATAAAACTTACGTCCTTGTATAGCTCGTAGGTAGAGGAACACGATACTGCAATCGGATTCGAAAACAGATGGACTGATTTCTCGTAACACTCAATTCTCACTCGGAAGAAGTTGTAGCTTCCCTTGGTTCTTTATTTCTGATTCTGGTGGAGAATTGTTTGTGTATACATATATATATCCATCTCGCATGCAAGGCAAGTGGCACCATGCATGTGTTGCACGTTGCGCGCATATGCGCGTACAAAGCCGTGCATATGCGCCAGTTATTCAAACTAGCGATTTTCCTTCTCGCGCATATGTGCCAATTACTTCCTCGCATATGCGCCAACCATTCTGTCCCTCCTGCTCATATGCGCCATTTACGTCGCGCATATGCGCCGATGCTTCTGGACATGCCGCGCATGTGCGCGCAGTGAAGTCGCGCATGTGCGCGCGGGCTTCTGTCCTCCTCGCGCATGTGCGCCGATACCCATCGCGCATGTGCGCGAGGACGCTTTCTTGGCACATTTATGTCGATTCTTTTCTCGACTCTCCCGGTCCGATCCGTTCCGTCTATAATTACCTTGATTAATGAATAAATCATTTCAGATTAATCTCAGATTACCGTAATAAAATCTCGGGCATTACAATACTCCTCCCTCTCTCCTACAAATCAATCTTTGTGATTGATAGGTATTCTTCTAAACACACTATGTATGACATTTCGTGTTTTTGTATTTGCTACACATTATAGGCATGAGGTGTTCGGTTTTCTTGTTGAAAAACAAATTTTGAAAATTCCGTTGCGCATTTGAACACCTAAAACCGATCCCCTTTCAAATTAAACAGCGGAAACCAAATACTTAATCATCTTACAACCAAAATTAAAGAAGAACAATAAAATTAGTCTTAAATATTAATACAACCGTAACGAAAACATAATTCTGAACAAGGAAACGACGAACCACAGAAAACCTCTGCTGGATCACCACTGAAAACCCAACTGCTCTAGCCACTGCTCTATTCGTCCGAACCGTCCAACCTAAGACTTGCCCCGTGGAATGGGTTGCCCAAGATTAAAACAAGGAGGTGAGAAACAATCGCCAAATATGAGAATGTATGAGTATACAAATGGATATAATGCATGAGAAATGCAATATGCTCGGATATCAAGGATCGAGTCAAGAATCTCATGCTCATTCTAGAGGCGCCTGAGTGTGTAGTCTCTAATCCATCCTATGAATATTTTGGCTCCCACACTCATCAACAAGACGTGGACATACAATGTCCAGGTCATCAGAGCCCGTGGGTCCCGTTGAACACTGTAGTTCTTGATGCCCCATCGTCCACAATACAGAATAGGGCTGAGCGGCCCCAACAAACTAGGTATATCTCAAAAGATATCAGGCTCAACATGATATGTCATGCATAATATTGCAAAGCAGTAAAACATGTATCATGCAACAGATTAATATGCAGCATATAAGTGTGTATACTCCACTTGGTTATCTTAGTCAGTACATCACTACTTCACTAAAACAATCTGACAGAAATCTCTGAACCTAGACAATACCAACATAATGAAATCACTATCAAACCAGATCCTGAATTACCAAAAATACTACAAAGTTCTCCCTAATGATCCTGAAATCAATATTTAAGGCTTTAGGATTATACCTGCATCTGTCATCAGCCCGCTGATGATGTCTCGATCTCAGGTCACCAACCCCTCCTTGAGTCGACACTAGCTCCGAAACTTCCCGACATCAAAGTTCCCTAGAAACTGGCTAGAAAACCTAAGGTATAAAGCTAGAACTCTCTTTAAAGAATGCGATGCAAGAAACAAAAGAATTCGGCTTCCATTTATAGGCTGCATCCGGATTATTTCAAAAATCCGAGTCGATCGTATCTGTCACGTGTCCGAATCTCATTTGTCTAGTTGGATTTCTCATGATAATGAAATCTGAAGTAAATCGGGTTATCCCTTTTTTTAAATTCAATGGATCCCAACAGCTTGATCTCGAATTATCAATTCCTTAATAATACTTAATTAACAACTCATTAATTATCTCTTAATTAATACTGCATTCAAAACAAGGATTCGCGTCACTACAACTTTTCCCTAGTCGCTGCGCATGAGTCTTATCATGGTAGGACTCTTCATCACACCTAACTTGTAGAGCCCAAAATCAGTACACGTAACCCATGCATTTATTAAAGTTTTTAAATTACTTATTTAATTTTTAAAATGATTTTTAACGATGCATGATTTATAATTTGCATTATTTAAATTACTACACATTTATTTGAAGCACGTTAAATTGTCTTCTTAAGTTTTATGTTTCTGGCGAATATTCGATACGAGATCGGTAAAATAGACCGGCGATGTTTAAACGATTTATGAAAATGTGATATTTTATTTCATGTCAAGGAATTTGATATTTTAAATAATTTATGGAATTTTAAGCATTTTAAAGCTTAATTTAATTTATTAGGTGATTTTAAGAGTTTAAAATTTAAAAAATACTAAGTTGAGTAGTGGGGCTTTTAAACCTTGTAAATTATTTTATTAAATCTTTTAGTGAGGTTAAATAATTAGATTATTATTATTTTATCAATAATTATTTAACTATGCTTGTCATTAGCCCCTAGTTAGTTAATTAAGCAGAAATTTTTATCTAACTAAACCCACACACAAGCACACACACAAAACACACACGCGCGTTACAAATTTGAAGAAAACCTAGGGTTATTGAGTGTTCTTTCAGCAGCCACCTCTTCTTTGCAAAATTCCTGTAGATTCACGTCCTTTTTCGAGCAAAAATCGTGTAGCAAGCGTCTCCCGATCATCTCCCGCAAATCCACCACGTCGGTATTCGTTATCTTCGAGTGTTTAGACGCAAATGCATGTATATTCTTTTATTTCTGCATAAATCTTGTCGTAGTAAGTATTTTGATTCATATGGTGCGTAAAAATTCGTTTGTATTATGAAAAGTTTGAGCTAAAATGTTTGAAACGATTTGAATCAGTTTTTGTGGGGACCTTGACGCTAATCATCTTTTTAATCGTGATTGAGACTAATTAATCAATTAAAATAAACAGGGTCTAAATTTTTTTTTTAAAATGCGGAAGCTAATGGAATCAAACTCCTATACATATCAGTATAAAAGTATAAATCTGATAAAATATACAATCATACACATCTCAGGTTCAACAACTAATTATCAAGTCTTTAAACCCTATCTCTAGTCCAAGTCCGTAGTCTCCACTCTAACTCGATCTTTCTTCACCTCTGTGACCCTTAACCTGTCCCACCTGTTGCCATGCACACATACAGACAAGACAACAGCCGGATAACTCCGGTGAGATATAAATATCCCAGTATAAACAATGTAATAATGCAATCATATAAAACATATACAAAAGCATAAACAATCATTAAAACATGTATTCAATCTGACTACATGAACAAATACAATCTGTATTTAAATCAATGACTTCTTATCTTATCTCTAACCTAGGGATCCCAATCTAATTTAGACTTTGGTATGCTGTATCGAATGTCTACAATAGACGTCGATCTACATCTAAGCTCATCGATACACCGTAAGTCTAGAGTCTTCGCGGATTCTGACAAAGACTCGGCGGTTCTGCCCTAGCCAGGCTGATCTGCCCTAGACTCAAACTCTGACTCTGCTCTAAGTCAATAGATTAACATATCAATCTGATAATCTGCAAATATCAATGCAATAAAATAAAGTATGTGATTTAGGGAAACTCAAGTCAAACCTAACTCGAGTTGTGCAATCCCGAATCAACATTTATTTATACCTTTCTTGATGTCGCTCTAATACAGTCGAAGTCTTGATTCAAAGTCTGTCATTGTTCAATCTGGCAATGACAATATCAATATACTGTATAAATATTCTAATCAAATCACGACATCTCTGTTTTATCAAATTCTGACAGTACAACAGTATAATCTTGCGATACTGGTAATACCATATCAGTCTATACCAATTCCATTAATTTATAATCAACCACCATACAAATCTGACATCACATCTCAGTCAATTCAACTCTGAAATTTATAACAATTCCATACTCAATCTGTTTTCTAATCTGACTTCGATTCTATGCTGTCTAACATGTCAAGAACAACATATATGACGTGTATTCAATTCCAACAACATCATAATTTCAGAACATGTCAAAACGTAATAAAACTTACGTCCTGTAATAGCCTGCGTTGATATGAACACAGTACCGCAGTCGGATTTAAAATCTAACGGACGAATTTCTCACGAATCGAATTCTAAAATCAAAGAACAAAAGTTTCCTCTGAATTTCCGTTTTCCTTCAAAAATTTACATTTGTATATATATATATATATATATATATATATATATATATATATATATATATATATATACCGTGCATGTTTAAGGCGAGGTTGCACATTTCTTCGCAATCCACGTCTCGCGCATATGCGCGACTACCTTCCGCGCATATGCGCGAGACATTCTGTCTCGGCGCGTCCCCCGCACGGCTGCTCGCGCATATGCGCGCACCTCTTCCGCGCATATGCGCGAGGAATTCATAATACACGCCGTGCATATGCACGAGGGGTTCTGCCTATTCCGCACATATGCGCCGCATCAAGTCGCGCATATGCGCGAGCCTCATTTCCTCGCACCCACATCTTTTCATGTTTATTTCAATTCGTGTCTCGGTTAACCCTTTCATAATCGTCTCGAGTAAAATTAATAATCGTAATTTAACACGATATAAAATCTTGGGCATTACAGTTTTAGATCTAAAAACCGAATTTGTTGTCATTTCGAATCCTGCGAATTTTTGTTTAGTTTTTTGGACAAAACTTTCGACATAAAAAACGTATTACTTTTTGATATATTCAATTTGACAGTAAATTCGTAATTTTCGGACAAGAGACAAGTAAGTTATGATCATTTTTGTGTGACTGCTCAAACTGTGATGTTTAAAAAAAAGGAGTTTTTCGTGTGCCGCAGGGCAGCGCTCGGGCACGAGTTTTTACTGCCCAATTATGAACTGGTTTGAAAGCTGGAGAACATGTCCGGGGATCTTTCCACCCCGGTAAAGCATGACCAGGTTATGATCAAGATTTAGAAGCGGTAAATCATGACCAGGGACCAATCCACCAGGTAAAGCATGACCGGGGCTCTTATGTATGTGGGAGTGGATGTTCGGTTGAAAGGCTGTGATGATCCATGCCAGCCCAGTTTTATGGTTTTGTCTGATCAAGCACAATATGTATGGGTCACTTTCTTGGAAACATATCTCTATGCAAAATGATGATTATTATGCATGTTTAAGTATGTACAATGCAAGCACGTTTATGAAAGTGTTTATGAATTGATGTCACGTCTATGTTTATGTAAGTATGTTCAAAGTTTAAATATGTATGTGCTACTTTTAAATGCATGTGGATTTATTATGTACTACATGCTATTATCAGTTTATGCATGTTGAGTCTTTAGACTCACTAGAATCGATCGATGCAGGTGAGAACGAGTTTGAGGAGACGAGAGACGGAGATCAGTGAGATTGCTCGGACTGGGCGGAGGACTAACTCGAGGACCACTTAAGTTTTAAGGATTTGTATGCATGTTGAACTCATTTACTCTGATTTTAACGAATTATTTTATGTTGTTTTAAACAAGTATTTGTGGAAGTTCGTTTACATTTCAAATATTTGATCAAGCATTTTATTTACAAGTGTATTTTCAGAGATAATTAATTATTTAAGGAAAATTTTATTTTTCCGCAAATTTTAAGTATGTTTAAAAGTACGGTACGTTACATAACCACGTCCAGCCCGAGCTCTGGTCAAGCCCTGGTCGAGCCTGCACTTGACGCTTCATCCTAGCCGAAACCCTAGTGACCAACATGTGCAGTTTTCGTTCCCGCCCTTTCTTATAGGTGTGCAGCCGCTGGTTTGGCACCAATGGACCCTTATCAAGTTGTAAAAACGTCCCTCCTAAGTGTCCTACCATGGCAGCCCCTTAATATCATAGGTTTTGGATCATGAAATCATAAGTTCTTGTCATGTCAAAGCATAAAAACAAAAATAAATGTAAGGCAAACATATTTTCATGCAAACACAATTCAAACATGTAAAATGTGTGATAAATGAGAAAAAAGAGGTTAAGGCGTGCCTTTGCGTATTTTATGCACGAAAAACAAGTTGGCAATGCGAAGAACGACGACGAAGTACCCTAGGCTGATTTTCCCCTCAAAGCCGAGGCTTCCTCCTTCAAAATCTCGTGTGTGTGTGTGTGTGTGGTGCTACTAGGAAGAGTCTTAGTAATTTTTGTGAGGGTAGGGCCGAGAGTTGTGAGGTATGGGGTGTAGGGTTAGGCTTTTATTTTAATTAAAACAAGTGGTGTAAGCTTAGACAAATTAACATGGGATAATAGAGCCATTAAGCCCATTAAGTAATATTTAAAATATTTTTTTAGGAATGTTCCTGAAAATATGAGCCGAGTTCTCAAGAAGTTCATATTTTTATCGAAAATCAAATGTCTTTTAACAATACGACTCGGCGTATAAAATCACCTCAAAACACCTCATTTTCGAAAATTTCACTTAAATACAACACACATTAAACAATTAAAAATAATTATTTAATAAAAATATTTTCTCATTTCAGCCATTGGTCTTCGTTTCTCGATCGTGTATTGAATATCTTTTATAAATACATTTTTATACATTCTAACAATAAACCCTATTTTTAAACATGTAATCGTGCATATCATAATTAATTTATGCTACAAAAATCATTTAATTAGTCATTTTCATTTTTTCCTAGATTTGCATGGTAGTTGTATCAGGTCATCTTTTTTTTGGACATTACAATATCATGTTTGTGACAGTCAATTCACATCCTTCAAAATATTTTCCTTTCCTTTTTATTCATAAAATATCGCAACCTTTTTAAATTCGTAAAATAGAATTTTAACTGGAAAAATCGTACAACTTTAGCATAAATCATAAAATGTCATATTTTCATCATAAACGTTTTAAAATATTATTTAGCATGTAATATGATTATTCGGGACACTGCCAGACCTTTCGTACTACCTCGGACACAAAATGACCATTTTACCCTTGGACTCTAAAATTCCCGATTTTAACGTTTTCTTATTTTTATTGACTCGATCCTATGCAAAATCATCATCACGTCAGCTTAAATTTGACTTCCAATATTTTTCTTATACATAAACTCGAGCCTGTCGATTTAATTACTTAATAACTAAACCGTAAGGCGTTTTAAACCCGAAGTAATTCAAAACTCAATATTTTCTTCCCAAACTTTAAAATTAGGCTTTCATCTCTAAAATACCCTCGTGAGCCACGAACCACCCCCGTAAACCATGGTTCGAACCCATACTCCTCTCCCTAGCCAAAAACCGCACCCTAAGTCCTATACCAAGCCACGCTTCCTCTAAACCCGAGCCACCCTCAAGCCATCATGGACCACACTCTGCCTATATCCTCCTGGATGCCAACTGAACTGACCTGGACCAGCACACCAGCCCCAGCCCATGCGAAACTACCCCGTGCACATGAGCCCCTGGGATCCGCGGCCCTTCCTTGCACAATTAGGAGTCCATACATGCTAGGACTCCTCCTAGCCTCTAGACACAGCCTCCACACACCTATCCTTCCCTGAACCACCCTCTTGTACCCTTCCTAACTGCGCCTAGGCCCCCACAGCCAACCAGGACCAGCCGCGCATCCTTCTCCCACAACTTGCGGTTTTTGCTTTCCATTTGCATACCGAAGTGTCCAGCCACCCTAGGAATCTTCGTAGCCCATCAACACAGCCTTCGCCGAGCCCCTGACAGCCCTGTCCGGGCCCTGGTGCACCAGCCCTCATAACTGAGCCCTAGAACCCATGTAAAACTCATAAAACCCTAGGTTCGACCCTTCCACAATGCACAGCTCCTCACATAATCTTCTAGCCCTTGTGTTGCCCCTTAAACGACACTTTTTATAGCCCTTAATCATCCTATATTGGCATCATGTCCCTTAGAATTTATAACATTCGCAAACAAACTGTAAAATCATCAAAACTTTGAAAATAATCATCCAAACGTTAAACGATTTGTGCTCAAATATTTTTCAGGGTAAAATACATAAAAAGTGCACATTAGGATTTTAATGGTGCATAAAAGGAGTTTAGTAGAGTGTCTTTGAGTTTAAACGCTCTAATATACGATCGTTGCCGTGAGTTACGAAGGGAGACGAAAGGGTGACAAACGACCTTGAATTTGGCTCTTCAAAATCTTGAAATTTTGTGTGTGTGACATGTGAAGGTGTGTGGCTGCTATGCCCCTCAAGAACCATAGTTTTCTATTTTAAATTTTTTGAAAGTTTGGTATTAATGGGTTAGGGTTTTGGGCGTTTTAGTTTATGTGTAATTAGGCCCTCCAATATTAGATAAATTAGGCTCATTATGACCCATTTAAGTGAAAATAAAATTTTACAAAAAATAGTTTTAAAAATAATAATTTTTGGGCCTTTAAAAGTCCTTCGTTTGACCAAAACCGGCTTCTCTCATAATCATATTTAATCATATTATCAAGCCTCAAATATATTTATCAAAAAATATTTTTATCTTGGTCATCCTCGATTTCCTTTCCTCAGCCTATTATTGAATATTCGAATAAAATATTTAATTCTTGCGAAATCATGCACTTAGACCTTCAATCATATACTATATATCATTTAAGCTTTTAAATCAATTAAATAAAGCAATTAAGAAACTTAAATTGTAATTCCCGAGAATTTTATGATTGTAATCTGAAATGATTTGTTGATAATTGAGATGTGATTATAGACTGAATGGATCAGACCGGGATAGACGAAAAGAAGAAATGTTATGTGCGCGTGCTTAACTTGAGTTTCCCAAAATCACATACTTGATTGTCATTGCCTCGATATGTTGTGATGTCTGAGATTGATATGCTTATTCTATTGATTTATAGTTTAAGCGTATGTTATGTAAAGAGTCATGGGTGGATGTACCTAGTTATGGGCTGATGTGCCTTGTTATTGGCTGAGTCGCCAAAACATCGGACGTTTGGTCATACCGAAGTTTCATAGGAGTAGAGTGACTTCTATCGCGAGATTCGATATGGACAGGACCAAAGTCCGTAAATAAGAACGTACCGCCCCCACGATCGGGAGAGTAGGTGGGAGATTGTTACATTCTTATTCAGATCGGGATCCCTAGATTAGGAAATAGTCGAGTCAGAGTTTGATTTATAGTTTTATATCGATTCATGTCTTTCATATTTGATACATGCAATTGATATCTGTTATATGCTTTATATATGTTTTTATATGATTGCATGTGTACGTTGTTTATATTGGGAATTTAATTCTCACCGGAGTTATCTGTCTGTTGTTGTGTTTGTATGTGTGTATAACAACAGGGGAGACAGGATCAGGAACAAGAAGAGGATGAAAGATCACAGTTAGCGTGGAGATCCGGGCCCAGAAGTAAATTAGGATTCAGCACTTGATATATAGTAGTTGAACCCTAGTTTGACAGGAATGTATTTAGTACAAGACTTGTACTTTTAGGTTGATATGTATATCAGACTGATTAAATTACGTTTCCGCATTTGTATTTTTAAAAAAAAAATTATGTCCCACAATACTTAATTGTTACAGTTGATATTAATAACGATTAAGAAAATGAATTAGCGTCCGAGTCCCCACATAAATAATTTGCATACATGCAGTTTACGTGGGTTGAATTTTGGATGTTACAATTCATTCCTCTCTTAAATAAAATTCCGTCCTCGAAATTACGACTTACAAAATAATTCAGGATATCGACTCCCCATCTCTGACTTAGTCTCCCAAGTAGCTTCTTCCTCCGAGTGATTTAGCCATTTGACCTCGACTGTCTTTATCACCTTGTTCCGCAGCCTTCTCTCTTGTCTACCCAAGATTTGAGTAGGCCTCTCTTCATATGACAGGTTTGGTGTAAGTTGCAGTGGCTCAAAGTTCAGTACATGTGCAGGGTTTGACATGTACTTGTGGAGCATCGATACGCGGATGACATTGTGAACTCCTGCGAGATTAGGTAGCAATGACACTCAATGTGCTAATGCTCCCACCCTTTCAATTATCTCAAATGGTCCAATGAACCTCAGACTGAGTTTGCCTTTCTTGCAAAATATCATAGCACCCTTCATAGGTGTTATCTTTATAAATGATCACCGACTGCAAACTCAAGATATCTTCTTCTTTTGTCCGCGTAGCTATTTTGTCGACTCTAAGCAGTTTTGATTGTGTCTCGGATCTTGGCGACTAGTTCTGCGGTGTACTGAACTAACTCGGGTCCCATCGTAGCTCTTTCTCCTACCTCGTCCTAATGGATAAGTGATCTACATTTTCTTCAGTAGTGCCTCGTATGGAGCCATTAATGTAGATGACTGATAGCTGTTGTTGTAAGTGAACTACACAAGAGGTAGCTACGGTTCCCAAATCCCTTAGAAATCGATCACACATACTCGGAGTAGATCCTCTAGAATCTATATAAACCTCTCAGACTAACCATATGTCTGAGGATGAAATGATGTGCTGAATAGTAGCTTGTTCCCCAAGGCCGCATGTAAACTCTTCCATAATGATGATGTGAATCGTGTGTCTATGTCTGACACTATAGAGATGGGAATCCCATGTAGTGACTATCTCTCGAATATATAGCTCCGCATACCGTGTCATATAAAAAGTTGTCTTTACTGGTAGGAAATGTGCTATCTTAGTAATTCGGTTCACTATTAACCAAATTACATTGAATCCTTTCACCGTATTTGGCAATCCAACCACGAAATCCATAGTAATGTTCTCCCACTTCGACTCGGGAATGAGAAGTGGTCGGAGCATTCATGCATGCCTTTGATGCTCTGCCTTCAGTTATTGACACGTCAAGCATTCGGATACAAAGTGCATAATATCTCGTTTAATTCCCGGCCACCAGTATAAAAGTTGCAAGTCCTTGTACTCTTTTGTACTTCCTGGATTAATAGAATAAAAGGTACTATGGGTTTCAATCATAATGTCAACTCTAAGTGACTCTCAACTAGGAACCCATAGTCGACCTCGATATTTGACAATGCCATCATCGACTTAATATAACATGTTTCCTTTTGATTCATCTCGTTGTCTCCATTAATGTCATTGCTCTTCGTTAGACTGTCTGGCTCGAATTCTATCTCGTAGAGTAGGTTTTACTGTTAAAATAGCAAGATTAGGGGCCTTTCTACTAACATAAACTTCAAGATCGAACATCTGAATTTCAGCGTGTAGAGGTTTCTTCACTGATAATTGGGCCAAGACTGTCCATTTTCTACTCAAAGCATCTGCAACTACATTTACTTTTCCGGGATGTTAGCTAATGTCCCAGTCCTAGTCCTTTACAAGTTCTACCCATCTTCTTTGTCTCATGTTCAACTCTTTTTGGGTGAAGAAATACTCGAGGCTTTTATGGTCAGTAAAGATCTTTCATTTCTCACATATAAGTAGTGTCTCCAAATTTTTAGCGCGAAAAAGATTATTGCAAGCTCAAGATCATGCGTCGGATAATTTTCTCGTGGGATTTCAGTTGTCTAGATGCATACACTATGACTCGGTTGTGTTGCATGAGAAATACGCCTACCCCAAGTTTCTAAGCGTTGTTAAATAACACGTAATCCCCTTGTTTTGTCAGCATAGCTAGAACTGAAACGGTAGTGAGTGCTTTCTCAACTGATCAAAGCTATTTGGACACTCTGGTCCCCATACAAATTTTGCATTCTTATTCGCCGAAGATGTCAAAGGTGCTGCAATGTCGAAAAACTCTTGATGAACTTGCGATAGTAGCCAACTAAATCTAAGAAACTGCGGATTTCCATCACACTTTTAGTCACTGGCCACTCTTTCACTGACTCGACCTTAGATGGGTCGACTTCTATTCCTTCTCTCGAAACGATGTGGCCTAAGAATGTCACCCTCTCTAGCCAAAACTCACACTTACTGAACTTTGCATATAATTTACGATCTCGTAATACTTGCAAGGTCGTCTTAAAGTGCTGATCATGCTCCTCTAGGCTCTTGGAATAGATGAAAATATCATCGATGAATACAATAATAAAATGATCGAGGTACGACTGAAATACATGATTCATGAGATCCATGAAGATCGCCCGAGCATTAGTCAGTCCAAAATGCATCAGTAAAAACTCATCATGCCCATAACGCATTCTGAAAGCCGTCTTATGCAAATCCGCCTCCTTTACTCTCAGCTGGTGATATCCAGACCGGAGATCTATATTTGAAAATATTGATGCTCCTTTCACTTGATCAAACAAATCCTCGATTCGGAGTAATGGATATTTATTCTTCACTGTCACCCTATTTAGCTCCCTATAATTGATACACAGTCTCATACTCCAATCTTTTTTCTTCACAAACAGCAGTGGCGCGACCCATGGAGAGAAACTAGGGCGAATAAATCCCTTGCCTAGAAGCTCTTGAATTTGACCCTTTAATTCTTTCATCTCAGCAGGTGTTAGGCGATATGGTGCCTTAGAGATCGGCACAGTACCAGACATCAACTCAATAGAAAATTCCACCTCTTTCACGGTCAGGAAGCCATAAACATGGTCAGGGAACACGTCCAAAAAGTCTTTGACAAATTCCACATCTTTAATCGATCGACTGTCAGTGTCGGGTATGGATATAATACTAACAGCCTCTCTGGATAAGCTTCTTAGCAGAATACAGGAAATAATTTGAGGCATTTGATTGTTTTACGCCACCTCAAAGATGAATGATTTCTCATTGGGCGGTCTAATAGGATACTGACCTCCACTGAAAATCGATAGTAGCTCCGTTCAGTGTGAGCCAATCCACGCCCAAAATAATATCGAACTTCGGTACTGGAAATACAATAAGGTCTGCTCGAACGATGTACCTCTGCAATTTGAGCTCCACATCTATAACCATGCTTGTAGAGACCATATGTTCACCCGAAGACACTGTAACTCTGAATCCTGACTCTACGTCCTCCAATAAGATTCTCAATCATTTCACGAAGGATGCATATATGAAAGAATGCGTTGCTCCAGAATCTAGCAAAGCATTAGTAGCTATGCCCGCTAACAAAATTATGTTTGTGATAATATTTGCATTATAATCAAACAAGACCATAAAATTCAGAAATACTTATCATCTAGGCCCTTGTAGTTTTCCACATTAGCAGTTCAACCCTTTGAAATTTCGAAAATTACCAAATGATCCCTTAAAATTTTCGAAAATTTGCAATTTAGTCCAAATTTTCTATAATTCTACACATTCAGCCCATGTTTTGCCAATTAACCCATCCCAAATTTTTGAATTTTGTCCAAATTTCCTCAATAATTTTCAAAAATTCAAAATTAGTCTTCTAAATTTAATCTCCTTCAATTTGATCCCCTTAGCTAATACTTGCAAAATCCAATCCCTTAAACCTTAGAGTTAGGCAACATGCAATTCTAAATCATCAAGTTCAATGTACCTCAAATAATTGGAGTACCTGTAGTAAGCATAGTGTCTGGCTCCGCTTGCTCAGCATGCATCACGTAAGCCCTTCCAATCGCGGGCTGCTTATGCTTTAGGCAATCAGCAGCCTTATGCCCCATTCTTCCACACCTAAAGCACTTTTAGGTGCCCCACATGCACTTGCCATAGTGATGGTGATTGCACTCCTTGCAGAGTGGCCTCTCATCAGTCTTCGGGACATTTTCTTTAGGTGGGTGTCCTTGGGGTGTATGCTGTCCTGGCCGCTTCGGTGGTCCCGTAAATGGCTTCTTGTTTTGCTGACTTGATTGTTGGGCACAATTTCTCTTGTGGTGTATCTCCCAGTCAATGTCCTTCAGAGACTGCTCGGCTCGAAAAGCTTTAGCAACAGCAGCAGTATAGTCAATATGATCAGCCAGCATCACATCTCGCCGGATCGTCGGCCTCAAAGCATCCAATAAATGTCGTAGCTTCTCCGCAGCATTATTTTCAATCAGGGGCACAAAATGAGCCCCTATCAAACTTCTGAACAAACTCAGCAATCGACGAATCCCACTTGCGGAGACTCATGAACTCTCTCTTCAACCTCGAACGAACTTCGGTAGTGAAATACTTATCATAGAATACCCTCTTGAAGTTCTCCCAAGTCAAAGTCGCCAGATTCACTCCTCGCTCCACTCCATCCCACCATAATCAAACGTCGCCCTTTAGCAAGTAAATGTTACAACGAACCCGGTCAGTGTCCGTCATATCCATATACCTAAAAATCACTTCCAAAGAATTAATCTGTCCCTCGGCCATGAATGGATCAATAGTGCCAGAAATATCCTCGGGATCCATCCTCCTAAATAGCTCATACAAAACCTCTGGTCGGACTCTCGCAGCATTCCAAACATGCTTCTCCAATAATTGAGCCGTTCCAGCTAGCACACGAGCACTAGCATCCTTATTAGGCGGAGGCTATGGAATCTCCTCCTCCCGCCTATCCTCATTATCTCTATGAAGAACTCGTCTAGAGGCATCTCTGTACAATTCGTCCAAACCACGTAACCAACATGCATTTAAATTTTTAAAAAAAAACATACATCTAATCTCCCAATTCATGCACCATAAAAGCATATAAAATCTAAAGCAGTGAAAACTCACGAACTTGAGGCGTGACTTCTCGAGCTTCTCAGAGTGGCAGTAACACAACTTTTTGGGATCCCTTGCTCTGATACAAACTGAAATGCCCACTACTTTTTAACTTTAAAAAGCCACTAAAATTATTTATATATATATATATATATATATATATATATATATATATATATATATAACTCATCAATTCGAACATCCAAAATTAATTTAACATTTAAAAATATTAAGTGCATAAAAATACCTAAATCGTCAATTAACAAAAATCCTATGTCAACCTTTAACATAATCAAAACTAAAATTCAAAATAAAGAATAAAAATCTATAAATAAATCATTCCCAAAATCTTTATTTCAAAATTTTAACTATCAAGCTAATGTGGAAATAAGTGTCCTGCGGGAGTGTACTACCGGACTCGATTCACTCAAGCGTCAGCGCCTCCCTCAATATCATCCTCACTTGAAACCAAGCATAGTGAATCTAATGACTCAACGTTCTAACAATGAGTAACAAATAATACATACACAAGAACATACACGAAAATCATATTTTTATTGAAAATAAGCTTGTAATCATAAATCATTTAATCGTAAAGATTTCCATCATCATATATCATTTTGGGTGAAGTTTGGTCCTTGAAAGTGACTAGTTGTAATCGTATCATGTGATTGAATTATCAGTCTTAGCTCACCACTGGGCATGGAGATTGGCACTAGGCACCGCCGTAAATAGAAATATGATCGTGGGGCTCCCTTTGGGCCTTCTCTCTCACGATATTCCCAATAATATCATATTATATAATGTTTGTCACAGTGAATTTACATCCTTCAAAATATTTTCTTTTTATTTTTATTCATAAATATCGTGCCCTTTCAAAATTCGTAAAATAGCTTTTTAACATGAAATATCGTACATCTTTAGCATAATCAAAAATTTCTAATTTTCATCATAAATGTTATAAAATATTATTTAGCATGTATTATGATTATTCGAGACACTGCCAGACCTTTCGTACTACCTGGGACATAAAATGATCATTTACCCTTGGACTCTAAAATTCTCGATTTTGACGTTTCTTACTTTTATTGATTTGGGCCTATCCAAAATCATCATATCAGCTTAAATTTGACTTCCAATATTTTTTTTAGACGTAAACCCGAACCTGTCGATTTATTTACTTAATAACTAAATCGTAAAACGTTTTAAACCCGAATTGATTAAAAACTCAATATTTTCTTCCCAAACTTTAAACATAGGCTTTTCATCTTTTAAATACCCTCGTGAGCTGTGAACCAGACCTCATGAACCATGGTTCGAACCCTTACTCCTCTCTCTAGCCAAAGCAACACCCCAAGCCCTATACCAAGCCATGCTTCCTCTAAACCCGAGCCAGCCTCGAGTCATCATGGACCACACCCTGTCTAGACCCCACTTGAACTGACCTAGACCAGCCCACGAGCCTCAGCCCAGGCCAAACACCCGATGCGCATGAGCCCTTAGGATTTGCGGCCCTTCCTTGCGCAATTACGAGTCCATCCATGCTAGGACTCCTCCTAGCCTCTAGAAATAGCCTCCACACACCTAGCCAACCCTGAACAACTGTCTTGGACCATTTCTGACCGCGCCTAGACCCCTGAAGCCAACTAGGACCAGCCGTGCATCTCCTCTCCCACAACTTGCGGTTTTACCTTCAATCTGCACGCAACACTGTCCAGCCACCCTAGTACTATTCCTAGTCTGTCAACACAGCCTTCCCAGAGCCCGAGACCAGCCCTGGCCAAGCCCTAGGCACCACCCCTCATAGCCGAGCCCTAGAACCCATGCTAAACCCATAAAACCCTAGGTTATATCCTTCCACCATATACTGCTCCTCACATGATCGTCCAGCCCTCATGTTTCCCCTTAAACGACACTTTTCCTAGCCCTTAATCATCCTATATTGCAAGTATGTTCCTTATAATTCATAACGTTTGCAAACAAATCATAAAATCATCAAAAATTTGAAAATAATCAGCCAAACGTCAAACGATTTGTGTTCAAATATTTTTCATGCTAAAATACAAAAAACATTCATAATATGATTTGAATGGTGCGTAAAAAGAGTTTAGAAGTGTGCCTTTATGTTTAAAATGCGCGAATGTATGATCGTTGGCATCGGTTGCGAAGGGGGAGAACGACCTTGAATTTGGCTCTGCAAAATCTTGAAATTTTGAGTGTGACTTGTGTGAAGGTGTGCGGCTGCTATACCCCTCAAGAACCTTAGTTTTCTATTTTATAATTTTCGAAAAATTTGGTGTTAATGTATTAGATTTTTGGGCTTTTTAGTTTAGGAGTAATTAGGCCCTCTAATCTTAGATAAATTAGGCTCAATATGACCTATTTAATTGAAAATAAAAGTTCAAAAAAATTTGTTTTAAAAATAATAATTTTAATTTTCGGCCTTTAAAAGTCTTTAGTTTGATCAAAACCGGCTTCCCAGATAAAAATGAGCGCGTCTCGTGAAATAATTTGGGCTCCAGCATTTTCAGAAGATTTTAATCAAATTATCAAGCCTCAAAAATATTTATCGAAAAATATTTTTATCTTTGTCGTCCTCTGTCTACTTTCCCTAGCCCATTATCGAATATTAAGATAAAATCTTTAATTCTCATGAAATCATGCTCTTAGATCTTCAATCATATATTATATATCATTTAACCATTTAAAATCAATTAAATAAAGCAATTAAGCAATTTAAATAATTTGCATACATGCGGTTTCGTAGGTTAACTTTTGGACATTACAATTTCTTACTGTCAAGTGATCTAACAACCATTGGTGATGCCACTTGATTTGGGACCCAGACGCTAATCAATTCTTAATCGTCATCAGGATCAGTTTACTAATCAAGTAATTAGGGTCATAAAATTTTTTTCTTTTTAATGCGGAATGTAGTGAGATTAAACTAATAAACAACTCAGTATAAATAAAGTACGAGTCATGTACAGTCTACAAACTAGTAAAAACTAAGGTTCAACATCTAATTATCCAGGGTCAAAACCCTATATACATCAAAATCCGAAGTCTCCACTCTATCACGATTTCTCCTCATCTCTTGGACCCTGATCATGTCCCACTTGTTGGCAAGTACACATACAAACAAGACAACATCCGGACAATTCCGGTGAGAATATAATCCCAATATAAATAAAGAAACATGCAATCATATGATAAACATAAAAGCATGGATAGATAACAGCAATATATATCAAAAGCTGAAATATAATCAATATCAAACTGTCGACAATGCTCGTGACTCCACGACTCAGACTAGACTCAATCCTAGTCTAAGGATCCCGGTTTCTAGATGTTGGTATTCCTATATCGACCAACAATAATAGAAAAGACTCAAGTTCTATCCACGTCGATATAACCAGACATCCAGTGTCCTGACCTAACCGTCATGGACTGTGGACCTATCGCCAATATCCTATCTTGTGACATCGTGCAATGTGCCCGTGGCGATCCCGCCACTATCAGGTACATCTGTCCCAAGATTCCTATACTATCTTGTAACATCGTGCAATGTGCCCATGGCGATCCCCCACTATCAGGCACTTCTGTCACAAGATTACTCGTCTAATACCTGCTATCTATAATTCAAGAGAACAAGTACATCAATCAAATCAATGCAAATATCAATGCAATAAAGTAAAGTATGTGATTTAGGGAAACTCAAGTCGATCTCCCAATACCACATTGACTTATACCTTTCTTTATCGAAGTTTTGATGATGTTCTTGTCTAGAATTCAAACTATGTCAATCCCACAATGTCCAGTTGTATCTTGCGTTGATAGGAACACAGTACTGATTTCGGATTCAAGATCGAACGGCCGAATTCTCGCAAAATCTAATCTAAAATCAAGAACATGAAGTTGGCTTCGGTTTTTCCTTTTTCCTTCTGAAAATCGTTTGTAATGATGTATATATATATAAATGCATGTACGGGGCAAGTGGCTCGCTCCTTGTAGAACACGTCTCGCGCATATGCGCCGACCCATATGCGCGAGGCGATATGCCTTGGCGCGTATCTACACGGCAGCTCGCACATATGCGCGCCCTTATTCGGTGCATATGCGCGAGGCCATTGCTCAAATTTGCCAAGTATCAGGTACCCTAGCGCATATGCGCGGATTCATGTCGCGCATATGCGCGAGGTTCTCTGGACATCTCGCGCATATGCGCCCGGCTGGGTCGCGCATATGTGCGAGAGTTCATCCTCGCACATACATCTTTTCATGCTAAATTCCAACCGTGTCCCGATTAATCCTTTCATAATCACCTCAAATTATAAATCAATAATTACAGATTACTAGGATAAAATTATTGGGCATTAAATTTCTCCCCCCTAAGATATGATTTCGTCCTCGAAATCACAGGTAATCAATCATATCACTAAGGAGTATATACAGATACTGTATAAGAAATTTATATTATCAAAATAACTCTGGGAATTCTTGTCTCATATCTGATTCAGTCTCCCAGGTTGCTTCTTCAATGCCATGACGAGTCAATTGAACTTTCACCAAAGGAATCGTCTTCGTTCTGAGTCTCTTTTCTTTACGATCGATAATCTAGATCGGCTTTTCAACATAACTCAGAGATTCATCAATTTCGGCCTCGTCTTGCTGAATAATATGTGAATCATCAGGGAGATACTTCCGCAGCATAGATACATGAAAAACATCATGTATCCCTGATAATGAAGGCGGCAATGCAATTCGATAGGCACAATCTCCTATCTTTTCAAGGATTTCATATGGACCAACGTATCGTGGAGACAACTTCCCCTTCTTTCCAAATCTAACAACACTTCTGAAAGGAGAAATCTTCAAAAATACTTTGTCTCCTGCCTCAAATACCAACGGTCGTCGTCGAAGGTTGGCATATTTGGCTTGTCTGTCCTGTGCTGCCTTCATTTTCTTCTGAATCAGTTTCACTTTTTCTGTCATATATCTGAACATATCAGGTCCAGTCTCAGGAACCTCAGAGATATCATCGCAATATAAAGGGGATCTACATTTCTTTCCGTACAATGCTTCGAATGGAGCCATCTCAATACTCGTTTGATAGCTATTGTTGTACGAAAAATCACAGAGAGGCAATGCATCTTGTCAACTAGTGCTAAAATCAAGCACCACTGCTCTCAGCATATCTTCCAATGTCTGAATCGTCCGTTCTGACTGTCCGTCAGTCTGTGGATGATATGCGGTACTCAGATGTAACTTTGTACCGAGAGCTTGCTGCAGGCTCTGCCAGAAGTGCGAAGTAGACCGAGGATCACGGTCTGAAACAATTGACTTCGGCACTCCGTGCAATCTAACCACTTTCTTAACATATATATCGGCCATCTGATCATATTGGTACGTCATCTTGTATGGAATGAAACATACCTTCCCAAGAATTCTAATTCCTTAGCTAATACTGATTGATTCACCGCATCTTCTCGTTCATTACATTAGGAGATCTAACCAAGCACTCGAAATGCGACATTGACTAAAGAAGGTAGACAAAAAGGCAAACTAGAGAAAAAGCGCAGATTTGGTTAATCGATCAATCACGACCCAAATCGCATCACAACCTCGGGAGGATCGTGGCAGCTGTGTCACAAAATCCATGGAAATGTGATCCCATTTCCATTCAGGAATGGACAAACTCTGTAACTGTCCTCTAGGTTTCTTCCTTTCTGCCTTCACATGTTGGCAATTCAGACACTTGGAAACAAATTCTGCAATGTCAGTCTTCATCTGTTTCCACCAATATTGTGTCTTCAAATCATTGTACATTTTCCTGCCACCAGGATGAATGCTAAAACGACTATTGTGCGCTTCTGTCAGTATTCACTGTCTTAAATCCGAAATATTCGGCACAACAAGACGATTATTCACATACAAAATACCATTTTGAACCTGATATTCCGATCGATGTCAAGCTCTGACCATAGCAATCGACTACTGTATATTCTGATCAACTTTCTGAGCTGCTTTAATTCTCAAAATCAGCTCTGGTTCAGCTTGAATAGTATATAATCTCATAGGTCTCCGATCTGTCTCAAATACTAATCCAGACAAACGGCAGCCTTCAATCAAGTTCGAAACACCCATAGTCGATAAGGATAGAGAACATACCTTTCGACTCAGTGGATCAGCTGCCGCATTGGATTTTCCTGGGTAGTATTTGATTTCACAATCGAAATCTTTAAGCAAATCAAGCCTTCTCCGCTGCCTCATATTCAATTCGGACTGTGAAAACAGATATTTCAAGCTTTTGTGATCAGAATAGATCTCAAACTTCTCACCGTACAGATAATGTCGCCATATCTTCAATGCAAAGACGATGGCTGCCATTTCAAGATCATGAATTGGATAACGAGATTCATGGGGTTTCAGCTGTCTCGAAGCATAAACAATCACATGCCCGCGCTGCATCAAAACTGTGGGGACCCGGACGCTAATCCATTCCTTAATCGTCTTTAGGAATATTTAATCATTCATAATAAACAGGGTCTAAAAATTTTTCTTTTAAAATGCAAAGCGGAAACGTAATGTAATTAAAATCAAATTACATGTTAAACATGAACATACAAATCTGATGTCATCTACAATAATCCAACTAGGTTCAACTACATGTCGGTTGTTGCGACTTTGATTGTTGCACTCCCAAGAGCAGGTTGTCCACAAGTAGTATAATTCGGTGAGTCCAAATATCGTATCCACAGGGAAGCTAAGGTAATTACAAGTCCACTACAATGTCTTTTTGTTTTTGTTTTGTTTCTTTTTAATTTTAATTGAATCTTTAATGGGTAAATTTTAATTGTTCAAATTTAAATTTAAGTAGTTGAGATTAAAGGATCCACTCTTGGTATTTTAATAAAGTTAAAGTCTATCAATACTCCAACGGCTCAAACCATGACAACTTGACAGATACGCCTGGCGAAATTGGCATCTGCCTGAAATGTTATAATGTTCTGAAAAGGTAAATTTCCTTCACATGACCTCTCCTAAATCCAAGGATCAAGGCACACAAATTGGAACTTCTGGACTCAACCGATGGAATCAGTACAATCTGTTATTTATCCCTCGAAGTGGTAGGTTGGGCAAAAATCCATTCTTAACCCTTTTGCAAGATGAATGATCAATCAACTCTCAAAGGGGAAGGAAGTGGAACCCTAAACTTGGGCGAAGAGGAGTTCAAACAGACAGTGTCACCACCATTCCCTCAGTGCCTTGAAAAATACAACAAAAAAAATCAATTTGATTCTGATATATATGATATTTTATAACAAGTAAAATAATATTCCTTTATTAGATGCAAGAAAAAGGTACCATCATATCCAAATTTTTGAAAGACCTTGGGCACTGTGAAAAGAAAATTGATTTTGAAAAGACCAGGCAGTTTTTAGCGTCGAATCAGTAATTTGAGCACGTCAGTGTAAGCGTTACTGCTTCCCGTATACTCACTAGACTAATGGCCGATTGTTCCACTCCTAGCAGAGCTGGGACCCCTGGTTGCTACATTTTTTCGTGTATTTTGGAGAACGAAAGAATTTAAAAAAGCCTGCTTGATTGAACCTTGGAGCTAGTGTGATTTACTTCCATATCCTTTTATCAAGAACGCAATCTCGCGAGTAAAGAACCTACTAGGGTAAGCACTTTTACGTTATTTTTGGCCCCCCTGAAAATAAAGAAAATCTGTTAAGTGCCAAGAGGTATGGTAGAAGAGCGTGTTGGTCCAAGTTTATAACTTTGTTATATCCTGTCGATTTTCATAGTTTTAGATACACAACCTAGTTGAAGCTTGTAAGCAATTCTTAATTTTAGGAGTCGTACCATTTTTTAAACTAACTTCTAATTCTTAATTGCAACTCATGGAATTTAATACTAAGTTTCATTTGGAACATATACCTTGGAGCTCAATGTTTTTAATCTTTTAAGAACCACCATGACGAAGTCACAGAAGTGAAGATAAATCTTATTGAACTCTTGTGGAAGAAAACATTCAAGAAGGGAGTACTCGTGTATCAATTAGATATTTGTTATCAATTGAAACTGTTAAAGAAAATATTGAAATTGATCTTGACGATTTTTTCAGGTATCACTCGTTACCAGGATCAGAGAAAGAATTTGAATGAAAAATAGAGAACAAATAACAACCAACCAAGTATTGGAGTTAAAACCCTTGCCAAAAGAATGAAGTATGCATTTCTTGGAGAAGATGAACATATCCGGGGTAATTTCTTCCAACTCTCAATCAAGATAAGGTAAATTAGTTGATATGCTTACCTAAAAAGACATAAAAAATCAATTGGTTGACACTGAAAAAAATCTTCAGAGCATTAATCCACTAATTTGCACACACAAAGTTCACTTAGAAGAAAGCAAAACTCTCAACACACAAAGGGATTAATCCACACATGAAGATGGTTGTGGAAAACTGAAGGTTCTCAAACCTTGACTTTTGAAGATTCACCCTATTTCTGATAGTAAGGGGGTAAGCCCAACACAAGTAGTTCCAAAAAAATCTGGCATCACATGATAAAAATGAAAAAGTATTGTTAACAAGTCAGTCCCATCAGGGCGATGTGTATTGATTAAAAAATTAAATGCCCACTAAAAAGATCATTTTCCATTACCATTTTTGGATCAAATTTTAGAAAGAGTACAGGTCTCCCTACTACTGTTTCTTGACGGATTTTTCAGCTATTAATCAAATTCCATTGCACTCGAAGATCAAGAAAAAACTACATTCACATGTCCCTTTTGGAACATTTTGCATTCAAAGGGATGCCATTTGGGTTTGCAATGCCCCAGCACCATTTCAAAGATGTATCTAATGCATTTTCTGCGACATGGTTAAAATTTTTGGAAATTTTTATGATATTTAACTGTTTTTGGGAATACATTTGATATTGTCTTGAAAATTTGAAAAAGTTTAAAATATGTCGAGGAAAAGTCTATTTTTAAATGGGAAAATGTCATTACATGATACTTCTGGACATTGTTTTGGGACAATGTCGTGTCCATCTCATGAATTGCAGTCGATAAAGCAAAAGTTGATGTCATTGCCAATTTACCCCTCGCCAAAAACCATTAAAGAAATTCGCTCATTTTTGGGACTGGCTGGATTTTATAGGAGGTTTATAAAGGACTTAGTTTTATCTAACCCATTTGTAACCTTAACAAAAACAGTGCATTGAGTGGACTCAAGAATGTCAAAATGCTTTGATAAATCATTTCACATTTAACATCAGCTCCTATCATGCAACCTCCTGATTGGTTTACCATTTGAAATCATGTGCGATGCGAGTGATTATGCAGCGTGCAGTATTGGGTCAAGAAGAACGGTAAGCCTTATGTGATATATTATGCAAGTAGAACTTTAAACAATGCTCAAATGAATTACTCCACACTTAAAAAGAGCTACTTGCTGTAATATTTGCTTAGATAAATTTCGTGTCTTATTTGATGGATCACAACTAATCGTGTTTACTGATCATTCTGCTATTAGATATTTGTTGACGCAAACAGGATGGCAAAGCCCGACTTGATACGATGGATGTTTTTGTTGCTCCAGAATTTTGACATTTGTAATCAAAGAAAAAAAGGAACCGAGAATGTCGTAGCCATCATTTTCGAGACTAGTAACAGGATCATCTTTGAAATGACACCAATTCGACTAATTTTCCTGATGAACATCTATTTTCCAGTTACTACTACTCCTGGTTTGCTAACATTAAATTTTCTTGTGAAAAAAATGCCACCGAATGGAGTTCCCCAAATAAAAGAAAATTTTTGAATGAGGTAAAAAACTTTTATTGGATGATCCGTATCTGTTCAAGTGATTGTCCGGATCAAATTGTTTTCGACGTTGCATACCCGACAATGAGTAAGTAGTTCTTAATTTTTTGTCATTCAGAAGCATGCGGGGGAACATTTTTCTTCAAAGAAAACAGCGGCAAAATCTTGCAGTGTTGATTTTATTGGCCCACTTTGTTTAAAGACACCCACGAAATCTGCAAGATCTGTGAAATTGTCAAAAATTGGGTGCGATTTCAAAAAGAAACATGATGCCTTTTAATCCTATCATTGAAATTGAAATATTGTGATTGTTGGGGAATAGATTTTATGGGACCTTTTCCACCGTCCGTTTGGATACTTGTATATTTTATTGCATTGATTATGTTTCCAAATGATAGAGGCAATTCCAGTCGAACAAATGATCATAAAATCGTCATCAAATTTTTGAAAGAAAATATTTTTTAGTAGTTCGGAATTCCCCGAGCTATGATAAGTGATGGGGGAACTCACTTTGTTAATAAACCATTTGCTTCATAATGAAAAAAATATGGTATTACTCACAAAGTACACTCCTTATCATCCTCAACAAATGGACAAGTTGAATTAGCTAATAGGGAGATAAAGCAAATTTTTGGAAAAAACTGTTAACTCAAATAGAAAGACTGGTCTCTGCGACTAATGATGCACTGGTGGCATATCGAACAAAAGCTTTTAAAAAACTCATTGAATATGTCTCCCTATAGGTTGGTTTATGGAAACATTGTCATTTGCCTGTGGAAATTGGAACATAAAGCTTATTGGGGCGATAAAAACTTTAATTCAAGCATGGATGATGCCAACAAATTGCGTAAATTGCAACTTAATGAACTGATGAACTCAAAATGAGGCGTATGGAATTCAAGGATTATAAAGCAAAAAATCAAATCATTTCATGATAAAACAATTCTTAGAAAATCTTTTTGAGATTGGTAAAAAGTTTTGCTTTATAATTCTCGACTTCGCATATTCCCAGGAAAATTACGATCAAGATGGACAGGCCCATATGTTATAAAGCATGTGTATCCTTATGGAGCTGTGATATTGAAAATCCTAAAAATGGTGATGTTTTTAAAGTATGGGACAAAGGCTTAAACCATTTTTGGAAATGAAATCTTTCAAGAAGAGTTTATTTCCCTTTCTGATCCTTGATTTTTTTTTTTTGTGTTGCATTTGATTATTGTTTGTTT
Organism: Primulina eburnea; assembly: GCF_022965805.1. NCBI lineage: Eukaryota > Viridiplantae > Streptophyta > Magnoliopsida > Lamiales > Gesneriaceae > Primulina > Primulina eburnea. Next base: position 12,451,890 of record NC_133106.1, on the reverse strand, counting down.
TTATTTCAGGTTTTCTTAATCTTTTATTTTCCCGTTTAAATGGCGGATAACGGTACTCCGTGACTCTCATAGTCGGTTAAATCAGTTTCTCCACAATTGCTGATACAAAAATTTAAACAAAAAAATCATTCTTTCTCTTTTTCAAAATGGATGAAATTCTCTCAAAAATTTGTAAATATTTTCCCTCTGTTTCTGAAAATGTTTTAAGAAAAATTTATGCAGGAAGTGTGAAAGATTGAGATTACTAATGCAAAAAGGAATTCCAGAAGATATTCGTCTTGTAATAGAAGCTAAAGGTCCGATTAGGAGGAGAAGTGTCCACAATCATTGCTTATTCGGTATTTTGCCTGGATTAGGAAAAAGCACTTATGCGAAAAACGAAGGGCCAAAAGTTTAGGGGTTTGTCATAAGTGGCAAGATGGACTTGTGACAACACGATGCAGATCTTTGGGATGGTGTTTCCAATAACAGAGAAGATAAAATTGATTTCATTAAGAATGGGCTGAGTAAGGAGTCTTTAGATAACATCTTATTGACTCTTGAGACGCATTCTATAGTGACAACTGTGCATATTGAACTTCTCCGTTATGGAAACAATTTCAAGATGAGCGTCATAGTCTTGGGAATCTGACTAAAAAAGACCCTGTTTTGCCAATTTATAAGAAAATTGGATGGGAAGCATATCCTCGACTCATAGAAGGCGTTGAAGCCGTTTCTGGACGTAAACCAGAGGAAAATTGTGAGCCACAATCACACTACTGTTATAAGCTTGTGTCATTATTTTTTACTATTTATTCTGTTTACAACAGTGTGTACCCCATAGTTTTGTCATAGAACATATTACCCCTATAAAATCTCTCATCTTTCTTTCTTACTTTCGCAGAAAAAAAAAAGGAAAGTAAAAACATGACTGGAATCCTCGCACAAACATTGAAAAATATTTGTGTATTTTGTGGGTCGAGTCCTGGAAAAATGAAGTGTTTGTAGAAGCAGCGAATAATCTTGGAAAGATATTGGCTGAGAGAAAAAATTCACTTGGTATATGGGGGAGGTAATATTGGGTTAATGGGATCTGTTTCAACATCCTGCTCATCTTGGAGGTAGTCAGGTATTGGGTATTATTCCTATAGCTTTAGCTGAAGGAAATATTACAGTGTTACGATTGGGGAGGAATTAAAGTTTCTTCTATGTATGAAGAATCACTCAAATGATTGAAAATTCTGATGTTTTTATCGCACAGTACCAGGTTTTTTGGTACATTAGAAGAAATTTTTTTCACACTGTTTTCTTGGGCACAACTTAATATCCATATAAACCCGTGGGCTTGTTGAATCAATAATTATTAGACAGTTTGTTGACATTTCTTGATAAAGCTGTGAAACAGAATTTCTTTCAGAAAATTCACGACGGATGCTCATCTGTGCTTCGACTGCCGATCAATTAATTGATGATTTGGAAGCTTTTGTTCATAAGCCTGATCCGATGATAACAAACGATCAATTGGTCGCAATCAAGCAGTAAGAAAAGGAAGTTGGATCATTGATTCAAAGTCGTGGATTGGTTTGCGTTTGTTTCAGTTTGTTATCTTCAATAAGTTCCAGGTGATATCCTCTTTCATTATGTACTCTTTATTATAGCTATTTTGACATTAGGGACAATGTCATATTCTGATTGGGGGGAGAACACATATTAAAAAAAAAAAAACAATTTAAAAAAAAATTAAATATTATTTTAAAATAAACCATGTTTTTGTTTGTACCTTAGTAATTTTTTGCAAAAATGTCATACATTACATATTTTGAAAGATTTAAATTAGAACATGCATTAATCTATTTAAGAATTTTAAATTTTATTTGGAAAAAAGGTCATTTTTAATATTCTGTCAATATAAAAATGATTTATGAAATCTTTTTGAGTGATTAACCATTGTGATAAAATTAGGTAGTAAAGTATATGGCCCAGATATACCTTATAAGAGTGCCTAAAATTTTTGAACTCACACATATTTTGTGAGTGAGTGGAGAGGACTGGAAAACAGCTTTCGAGACCTTTATTGATCATGAGAGAGACTATCTTTGTTTAGATCTTGATTTTCTTATTTTGAAAAAAAAAATATATATTTCCTGAAAAAAAAAGAAAAAAAAGAAAAATTCAAAAAGAAAGATGTTGAAGATCTAGTAAATTTTTAAGTTATAATATATATATAGGATCTTGACCTCCCGCTCTCTTCTCTTCTTCTCCGTCCTACATCTCCTCCTTTCTACTCCCTCCTCCTTCCCTCTTCAATCTCCCGCCGTCGCCTAGGCGGGTTGGCCCGACCTCTCCGCCATCGTGCTTCGGCTGTTCTTCTCCATTCCTAGAATTCTTCATCCTCCTTCTCTCCCGCCTCCTGCGCCTTGCTCGTCTCTCCGTCCTTGTCCCTGCCGCATTGACCCCTCCCCCCTTCCCCCGTCCGTTGTCCCCCCTCTGGGCTTTGCCTCTCCCTTCCTCCTCCCCTCCCTCCGTCCCCCCCACCTCCTCCTTTCTCCCCCCCCTCTTATCGTTCCATCTCCTCTCCCTCCCTCTCCCCCCCTCCCCCCCTGTCTCCCCTTCCTCCCTTTCCTCCCCTCCTCCCCTCTCCTTCTCCCCCCCTTCCCCTCCTCTCTCTCCCTCCCTTCTCTTGCTCCTCCTCCCCCCACTCTCTTTCTCCCTGCTCCCCTCCTCCCTCCTCTCCCCCTCTCCCCCTCTCCTTCCTCCTTTCCCCTCTCCCCCCTTTTCTTCTCCTCCTTTTCTCTCCCTCCTCCCTCTTCTCCCTTTCCCTCCTCCTTCCCTCCTCTCTCCCTTTCTCCCTTTTTCCCCCTCTCCCCCCTCCTCTTCTCCCCCTCCCCCTCCCCCCGTCTCCTCTCCCTCTCCCCTCCTCTCTCTCCCCCTCTCCCCTTCCCCCCCTCTTTCTCTCCCCCTTTCCTCCTCCTTCCTCCCTCCCCTCCTCCCCCCCCCCTTCCCCTCTCCCCCTCTCCGGAAGCGTTATCACCACCACTCGTGAATAGGTGTAGGGTATCACATAACAATGCTTGTCTTACAGGGGTAAGCCTCGCTATCGGGGCGACTAAAGAATTGCCCCCCTTTCCCCCACCTTCCCCTGCCTACTAATCTCTCCCCCCTCTCCCTCCCATAGCTCTCTCCTACCCCTTCCATCTCTATTGCTTCGCGCCCCCTCCCCCCTTTTTTCCTCTCTCCGCTCAAAAAATAATGAATAGAAAAAAATAATAAAAAAAGAAAGAGAGAAATACACCTTGTCAAATTAAATAACTGTGGTCAAAAAGCATACTTAGTCTGATTCCATGATGTAAAAAAAAAAAAAAAAAATCAGGAAAAAAAAATATAATAAGAACAACTGGATTTTAAATCAATTGATTTCTATCTTTTGATTAGTTTGGCTCGTTTGTCTGTCTGCATTCTTTAAACCATTTTTCGAGCATTTATCTGTATTCCCACTCCATGAGAGAAATCGTTGCCATAAATTGAAACATTTATTAACCTGTTAGGAGATGGAGTTGAGACTCTTACTAGGAATTTCGAAGGCCGTGTACATTTAACTACCTAAAATAAGCTTTGAATTATTCATCTCAAATTATTTCATAAATTATAATTATGATGATCTGATATAACTTTGACAGTTTTCAAATTTTTTTAAACACTTAGATAGTTCTGATTACATTTCATTTAAATTAATAATATGTTTGGTATTGCTATTAACGCTTAAATTGCTAGGGACTAGCAATAAGCTGGTTGGGAGGTGTGATAAACTAAAATTTACATTAATTAAATGTTTTTATATATAAATATATAGTTTTGTTTTATTAAATTTTTAAATATTATATGTTTTAATAAATTGTATAAAATATAAGTGTTGTGTAATTATAGTTTTTACTATTTTACAGGTTCGATAAAACAAGAATAACCTTGGCGTTGCAAATGGGATTAAGATGATTCTTGGCTGTAGAAAGTTGATGTTAATATCTACAATATTGGTGGCAAGCATGAGATAAAAATCCTCTCACAATTGGGATCAAATTAAGCAACAATTAAGTTACCGAAGGTGACAGTTTTACCATGCTCTAGTATTTTGACCATATCTCTCAAACTACTTGGTCAAATATTCTGAAAAAAATACCACACTAGACAACTCAATTATCCACATGTTTCATTTTATGTGAAGAAGAAAATTCGGAGAAGATGCTTGTCAAAAGTGATGTGCAATATAATATTAATTCTTGGAACCCATGAAGACTTATGTGTAAAAAATAATTTTATTTGTGGTTGTCTCCCCAATTTGGCTATAAATAGGGGTGCATTGTAATGTATTGAGATATCCCTCATTCTATGAACAAATCTTTGAGTTCATAATATTTCTCTCATATTTTTTCTTTTATTTCTTCATTTAAATATAATTAGCATGTTAATTTCATTTCAAGTTTTACACTTGAATAATGAATAGCTAACTTCCTAAAGTTGAGATGATAAGGTGAAGCTCTTGGCATGATAATAAGGTTATTTAAGGTAAGAATCTATGTTTATATTATTTATCATTATTTATTGTTTATGTTATTTATTTCTTTAAGCATTTTATACCTACTTATAAGTGGGAGTTTTGATTTATTTGTGCTATATGTTACACTAATTCTTGGAACCATTAAATGTTAGTTTGGTATTACCAACCATTTAAATGGATGCCTTGAGTTATTATATATAAATATTTATAATTTAATTCTTGGAACCATTTAAATGTTAGTTTGGTTTTACCAACCATTTAACTTGGATTCCTTGATTTATTATATATGAATATATTATAGTATTAATTTATTGGTACCATTTAAATGTTTGTTTGGTTTACCAACCATTTAAAGTGGGAACCTTGATTTAGTGTTTACAAATATTATAGCACAATAAATACTTGACACCACATTAATAAGTTTTGGTATATATTATGTACTTATAAGATTATAATTTATAACATAATATAATATGATTATTTAATATTGGAACCATTTTATTAAGTGGATTTCATATTGTTCGTTAAG